>NC_050465.1:12655981-12740091 GCF_903995425.1 Onychomys torridus
GAAATACTAAAGTTCAAGCACAGAATCCTAGCTATAAAACAAGGTTATATTTAGAAATCCAAGCTGGGTTCCAAATGTCTTTATAGTTTCAATTAAAAAATATGTAAACATCCACTGTATTATTTATTAGTTCTTTGTAATTGACACATAACGCATTTAAAAAGAGGGATGAGATGATAAAACTGTAATTGATCTTTAATAAGCTACTAATAGAGGTAGTTAAAATAGCTTCTAATATTCAAGTAAAAATATTTCATAGAGGTTAATGAATTTATTTTTGTCTATAGCTTTTACTCAATCTTAGTATTATAAAATAGTTATATCAGTGTAAAGTTTTCTTTGAATGATTATAGTGGAGATGTATTTTGTCTATTATA
Source organism: Onychomys torridus (assembly GCF_903995425.1). Classification (NCBI taxonomy): domain Eukaryota; kingdom Metazoa; phylum Chordata; class Mammalia; order Rodentia; family Cricetidae; genus Onychomys; species Onychomys torridus. Next base: position 12,656,359 of record NC_050465.1, read on the forward strand.
AATGCATTATATTGATTTTTGTCATTCTTTTGAATTTTTAGGTATTGCATTTGCTATGGTTGATCTGTCTTTTAAACATTTGGAGGAGAAATTTTCTCTGTCAGGTTACGAGAGATTAATAATGGATTTCGGTGATTATTATGCATCCTTCATGGTAGCAATATTTGTGGCATACTATGGGGGCAAAGGGAACAGGTCAAAATGGTTGGCAGGTGCTGCCTTCATGTTAGTAATTGCATCAATTATTTTTGCTGCCATTTTCTACAAGTATGAAATTGTAGCACCATTAGAAGAAAGAGAAGGTAAGATTTTTCAAGTATACTATCATATACTAAATCAGTATTTAGATAATTGGTTCAAGGAATTTAAAATAGGTCATGATGTATGTCTGTGTTTCCATCCTTATTTATGTAACCATGTTTATTGACCAACTTCTGTGGCTCTCTGATTTACCTCACAGAAAAGATTCCTAGGGAAGGAATACTGTAGGGGAATTTGTAAAATTATTTCTTTTATACAATTTGATGTGTGTTAAAAATCTCTTGAGAAGTCTGATGGTTCATTTTATCTTCCACAACCTGTTTAAATTACTCCCTTTATTCTCTTTGTAGCACAGACCCACATGAGTCCAAATGCAAGAGTAAGTCTACACATACAGAAAGATTAACTTTTCTAGTTACTCTTATCATTGCAAATGTTGGATGCTATTCTTTGATTACTATTTTAACCTGTAAAGAGAGTGACTTTGTTAGGTTGTTTGCTCTGCAATCATTTCACTTTTCCTAGTAAATAAGATCTACTTGAAATGTTCTTGGAGTGTATTTCTAACACTATTGTTCCAGATCCTTCCTTATCATATACAGAATTTCAGGTGCATGTGAGGCTAAGTTTTAGCAAGGCATGATGAATAGGGGAGATATATCTACATGTGTATGTATATAAATGTTTTTGAAGTTTACAGTGTATGATATGTTTATGGCATTTATAAGATATTAAATTTGAAAGCGGTTAATATGAAAAACAACTATTTTAATATTAATATAGTTACATGCTATATAATGCATACAGATGTAAGAACTATATATTAAACATATGCTTATAATATGTCTTTTATGTTTATAGAACTGACATTAGTTTGAATGAGAAGATGACTTATGAAAAGAAGGGATTGAAAAACATTTCATTCCTTTGTTCTTTTAACCATACTCTGGTCAGAAATGGTGGGGTCTTTAGGGACACAGCTGTATTAATAGATATTAAAATTTTTATCTGTGCTTAAGAGCATATACTACCCTTGTATAGGACTTGAATTTGGCTCCAGACATACATATCAGGCAGCTAGGCACCACCCATAAATACAGCTGTAGGGCACGTGGGACCCTCTTCTGGCCTCTGCTAGCATTGGCTTACACACACACACACACACACACACACACACACACACACATACACACACACACATAATTTAAAAATTAAATATAAATCTTTAAAAGGTGCTGAAAATCTGTACCAAAAAGGAGTCACAGCAGTAACTATTTTTTCTTCCACTTGCATCTTGTTCTTGTCATTTTCATTTTGTTTTATTTGAGATTACATGCATAAATCAGAGAGCTTCTGCATTTGTTTATTTTGTCTACCCCTCTTCTCTTATTGCCATGTTTCCTGATTTTCTTTTACATTCTTCCATTTTTATAGACTCTTTATTAGATAGATACTGGGCTCATCTTCCCACAGGAGTTCTATAAATCTCTTTGGTATCTTCCATACCTTCCCAATTTGTATTTGTTATCTGCTCCATGATTCCATCTGTTATCTCCAAAAATAACTGGTCAAGACACACGTAGACATCATACTTCACCACACCTTGAAATAGACAACACAACATTTTCCCACAAATTCATGAAAATACTCATACTACATTGTCATCTTTGTTTTCTAGAACTTATATAAGTGACCATCGACACATCTATGTCAGCAGGCATACTGAGCTAAGCTTTACTTAGAATAAGGGCAAACTGTTTTCACTGGCACTGGAGGCTAGTGACACCCGCTCTCTCTGATTCTCCTAGTTGCTATTTCCCTTTGTTTGTAGCTTGTTTTCTCTCTGCCATGATGACATAGCAAAACCCTTCAAACTTCCAGTGAGTGCTGCCTTCAGCTCTCTTCTCTCAGTGTCCTTAATCTCCTGCTTGTAAACCTTGGAAGTGAATCATGCACCTTCCCTTTACCTGTGCCAGACTGCTGCTGAGTCCTGTGATGAGTGTGCTGCTGCCAAATGGAAGTGCTAGTTTCTTCACAAATGGGTCTATTCACCTGAAAATGTCTTAGTCCACACCCTATTCTAACCTTTAAAGGGAATTTAAGTTTTCTTACTGAACTTCTAATATATCTTGTCTTGGATGGGATATGATGTTCTAGAAGAAATTTCCCTTATTTTCTTGACATTGAAATTTTAACTCAGCTTACACTTTCATATTAGTATTCTTCATTTATTCCCTCCAGTTAAAATGAACGAGCTGTCCTAGAGTGATCATCCTGTGTGCTCCTGTCTCATACATTGTCCCATGACTGATCCCCTTCTACCGCTATCTACAAGTTACTCTCTTTATCAGTTCTCACTAACACTTAAATGCAATCAAACTCATTTCATTCCATTTTAAAATTCTAATGCTGCATTATTTATTTTTAATTAAAATAAAATTTTATCATTTATTCCCATTTCTTTTCTATATTCCAACCACTCCCACATCTCATCTTCCAACACCCTCCCATGTTGTTCCTTCCCTCCACATCCTGACATTTCTAAACTTCACTCTTAAATTCATGACTTCTTTTTCTCTATTCGTGTTACACTTTAATTGGGGAAGAAGGAGGGGTTTGTTAAATTTCTTAAATAGTTTTAAATATTAGTTTTGCTTTACGTGTTTTGCATGTATATAAGCATGCACACTATGTGTATACCTGGTGCCTGCCAAGGCCAGATAGGCTGTCAGAACCTGGAACTGGATGTACAGATAGTTGTTAAGCCTCCAGTTATGTGCTGGAAACAGAATCCAGGTTCTCTGAAAGAACACCCAGAGCCCTGAATTGCTGAGCCACCTCTCTAGTTCCATGTTCTTCTTACTCTTAAAGAATAACATGAGTAGATATGCTGTGACCAGTCCTCTTTTTACCACTTGTTGAAATTTCCTTGATTTCATAGTGACTTTGTGAAAGACCTGTACTGATTTTTGGATTTCTTTGGTGAAATTTAACTTGACTTTTACCCAAAATGTTGTAACAGAATTATTTTTGTCAAGTAATTAACATAACTCATGCTTTTTATTATAATTAAACCTTACTTGTTATGAAATTAGAACTTGAATCAGTATTTTTAAGATTGATTGATTGATTGATTGATTGATTGATTATGAAAACAGTGTTCTGCCTGCGTATCTGTCTGCAGACCAGAAGAGGGCAACAGATCTCATGTGGTTGCTGGGAATTGATCTCATGATCTCTGGAAGAGCAATCTGTGCTCTTAACCACTGAGCCATCCCTTCAGCCCCTTTAATCAGTATTTGTAATAATGAGCACACTCTACTTCTAGATGAGTTTTTCTTTTGAGAGCTTCTATGTATGCTACTTATATGTTACTTACCTTATTTATAATCAATTTCCTTAATGCAGAGTTATTTTTAATGGTTAAGAGTAAATAAGAATGTATTCTGTTATTAGTCATTGAAAAGCTCAGAAATATAATTCTTAGGAGTAGGTAGACTAGTAAGTTCAGCTTTCTAGAACAAGGCAGAGGTAAATGGAATCAGTTGATATTTTATGGTTGTAAAGAGCATAAATGATTTTTTTGACTCTATTCCTATGAAGTCAAAATGGATTTTGAATGCCACATGTTTTTCTTCAGCTCTAAAACTATAGCTAGAGATCAAGGAAAAGTGATAATTTGACTACAATTGTAATTTTACTGAGATTGCATGTTGTAAAAGAGGGCAAAGATACACACAAGTGTCAACAATAATTACAGAAGAAACATAAGGGACAACTGTGATAGTTAATGGAACACGCTAATAGGATTTTTATGTATTGTTTGGATCACATACTAAAAGACTTTACTTGGAAAGATTATATAATATAAAATAAGAATGTGTGACTGTTGTATGCTCAGCCATAAATAGTTCCTCTAAAGCTCACTGTACATTGCACAAGAAGACACAGAAGAACCAAAGAACCAGATGAAATGGAGGGTGTGGGAAGTAGTGTGAAATGCTGTACTTAGGCATGAAATAGCCATTGTAATCTTGAACTTGTGGAGGCTGTGAGTATCTTCACACAAATTATCCAATATAGTGTCTACACACACCTTATCATAGAGGGAAAAGGAGATCACAAGTCCCCCAAATAACCCTTCACCAACCATCCTATAACCAATTATATCATAACTTTGTGAGTCATTTAAAAAAGAACATGATTATAGAAGAAGGTTCTAGTTAGGAAGAGGAAGCCAATCAGAGGGAGTGTGAGGCAGACAGAAAGAGAAAAAGAGATGAAATTGATCAGAACATATCATATACATGTATGAAAATGTCATAAAGAAATTAATTGAACACAGTATGTATTATTTAAAAAGAAAAGGATGAACATCCTGGGTTAAATCACAGTTTTGGGGACATCTTCCCATTTGTTATAGAGTTAGGTATTATTCCATAGGAACTAAGTAAAATACCTTTTCATTAATGTAATAGGTTGTAAACTTCACTTTAAAAGTTATTCTACAATAATATTTCAACAACATGTGTTAAATTTCACCCAAGATGCCCATGGTGGATATTGTTTAGTATCAGCTACTTAGCTTTACCAATCTACTAGCCAGTATAAATGTGAAAACCTTATAATCATGTGAGTAAGAAAAATGAGAAATAACATATCATCCAAAGATTTTAAAATGGATAGATGACCACATAGTAACAAAAGTAATCTTTTTGACTTAATGTATTTTTTATGGTCCCATGTATACTTAGATGTTCTGTTGCTGTGAACAAATGCTGGACATAGGGAAGCCCTGCTTTAGCTTATGGTTTCAGAGTGGTCCCTCCATGGTTGCTAGGATCCAGTGACTCTGAGTCCATAGCCAGGCAGAAAACTGGGAGTGTGCAAAGAAGTCTGTTTACCTCATGGTAGGAGACAAGCAGAGTGAAGACAGGAAGGGGCTAGGACAAGATATTCCTGTCAGAAACCGGTGGTGGTGTCTCCCTCTCACAGTTCTAGGAACCTCTACAAATAATATACATAGGGAATTATGCATTTCATGTTTTAGTCATTAGAAAGGTATTCAATATACAAACCATAGAGTATATATTATAGAAGTTCATGGGTCTAAAATAAGAAATTATTTAAACACAGTAGCACATGTATAATTTAAAGATTGCTAAAGAAAGGACCATGGAACTAAACTCAGATGGTGGATTTTGGCAATTCAGATCATCCAGGGCAATGCAAGTACTGTTATTCTGGAGACAAAAGTCAGAAGAACAGGACGCAAAGTATAGGAAATATGAGTGTGTATATATGCATAGATGTGTATGTATATAAGCATATCTGTGTACATGTAATGGTAATCCATGCATATAAACAACCACATTGTTTCATTATACTGTGTGTATCTCTTCCAGTATTCCCACACATTTTATTTTATTGTGCTACTTCCATTTAGAATATGATAGTTGACTGTATGACTACACTCAAAGCAAAAATATTAAGTAAAAGAAAAAAGTGTGGTGGTAGCTACTGCAAATTATTTGTATACTTTATTTCAAATTCAATTCAGTAAAATGTATTTCTTATCTTTCAAAAGAGTTGTGCATAGAAGAAGAAGACAGGACAATGGCAGAGTGTGGTGCATCATCGATACCATACAGATCAAAATTTATCTATCTCTTCGTCTTAGCACAGTTTCTCCATGGAGTTGCAGGGATGCCTCTTTTAATCCTTGGCGTGACCTTCCTTTATGACCACGTTCCCACATTCTCTGCTGGCCTCTATCTAGGCAAGTTTGTTTTTTTCTAATATGCATGGGTCAATTTGAATATTACTCTTCAGGTTTCTGTATGTTTGAACGGATATAGAAGTACTATTGGCTCTCTGATGACACCAGTGTACCACATAGTGATGACTTGTATGCATAACTTTAAAAATTACATTAATCTACTTATTTTTGAGATTTGCAACAATAGACAAATCATCTAAATGTCTCTGAGAAGACTTAGAGAAATGGAAAATACGTACGTTTTAAGTGGCAAAACTTCCTCTTTTTCTCTGTTTCTCTTTTCCCTCTGGGAGAGAGGGAGGAGAGGGGGAGGGGGATGTGTGGGAGGAAAGGAAGGAGAGGCCTAGATATTTGAATATAGTGTCATCGCTTCTACTTACAATGTCTTATGCAAAATGTGTCCTTAAGTAAACATTGATTCATCCCCAAATAATTTACTTAATAACTAGTAATGGAGTCTGGTCCTGGTAGGACAGAATAAAGACATACTTTCACAGATATATCTAGTTATCACTCTTTTAATTATAAACTTATTTTGTACTTACTTTGAAAATGTCTCTAGTGAACTATTAGAAGAAATATAGTTTATTTATGTTCATATTGAATCTAAATGTGTTTACTACATTAAATTAGATACAGTTAAGTGCATAAGTAAATTTCCTGAGTATCTAGTACTTGATTACATATGGTGATAGTCCACCCTGTTGTACTATCAGGTAGTACTCTATATGACTCTCTGATGTTGTTGTAGGTATGATTAACATTCACAGTCAGACACTGAATAAAGCAGATGGCCTTTAAGAGCACATTTCCCTCAAGCAATGTAAAGTCCTAACACTGCAGACTGACTGTTTCCAAAGAAGCACTGACTGTGGCTCAGGACTAACATCAACTATAAGACTAGCATCCACTCTTACATAAATTTCCCACCAGCCTCCTTCCCCACTAATTTGGGATTTATTAGAATCAATTTCAGAAAATACTTCCAACATTTCTCTTTCCACCTCTTTCATCCCCCCTCACTTCTTCCCCTCTTTTCCTACCCACCTTCCCTCTCTTAAGTAATAGAGAATAGCATGAACAACTTTCAGATATCACAGATTATGCAGTAGTATTTTGTATGACCAAGTTATGAAGCTGTTTGGTGCTGTGTTCATTTTCAAGCTATTGGTGATGCTGCACAAATACTGGGATACATGCTGGGTTTCGCAATAGGAGCCAGTGGTAGTACACATACTCATGAAGAAACTTTGGATGAACAGTAAGTTATACTATTTGTTTTTCTGTTTAGTTTAGGTTGTATAGAATATCTGTTGAATAGATACCATAGTTCATAAATAACACACATTTAATTAGTGAAAGTTCTAGAAAATGTATGTAACTATGGGTGATGTACATTTCTAGTATATATTTGTATTTTTACTGTTTGAAATGTAGCTAAAACCATTTCTTAAATGTTCACTAACTTTTCATATTTTGTTGTCAAAATATGCATTAGCCATTCAATACAATAGTAATAATTGTATACAGGCTGTATAGTAGTTTTCATCCTATTCTTTTTATTATTTAATTAAAAGTTTTTTTCATATCATGTATTCTGATCATATTTTTCCCTTACACCAAACTCCTCCCTAGGCATATGAGGTGCTTATGTTCTTTCTCTTTCATTCATTGAAAAAAACAAAGCAAAGATGAAAGCAATCCCCACATTTAAAACAAATAAGTGAAAATCAAAACAGGCTAAAGTCCAATAAGACAAAAAAAATAAATGATAAAACAAAAGAAAATGAAAAAAGTTAAAAAAAAAAAACCCTAAGTTCATGAGCCTAGCTCTGGAATATTGCTGTTATCACAGTGGCACTCTAGTGTAGAAAACTTATTGTCCCTTTGCAAATGGGCATCCATTGGAAACAGTCTCATGGTTAGGATTTAACTTATTCCTAGGACTTGACAGGCATTGTCCCCTCAATTATTTAATGACTGCTTTTGGATTCCTTTCATATATGTATACATTTTAGGAAGCTTCTAGAGTAGTAGGTTTCTATATGTGATTTTGAATGGTCTTTAGCATTAGATGTTTCTTCCCATATTTCCCCTTTTATCCATCTCTACCATCCCCTTCCCTATTTAACCTTCCCATTCTAGTTTCTTCTTATCTATCCATAGCATTATGTTATAGTCCCCCTGTCTTTGGAGATCTTCTCCTCTCTCCTGGTCCCTTAGTAGGTACCTAACCTCTGAGTTACTGTTATTGAAGCACACATTTCAAATGCTTGAGGGATAACATCCACTTACAAGTGAAAATATATAGCACTTGTGTTTTTGGATCTGGGTTATCTCACTAAGGTTGATTTTTTTCTGGTTCCATACATTTATCTGAAACTTTCATAATTTCATTCTTAATATATGAATCGTATTTTATGTTGTAAATGTACCACATTTTGATTGTCCATTCATGAGATGATAGACATTAAAGCTGTTTCCACATTCAGGCTGTGATGAATACAGTAGAAATGCACATAGATAAGAGCATATTACTATAGAGGCCTTTGAGTACATGCCCAAGAGTGATATAATTGGATTGGAGTAGATTGACCACCAGCTTCCTAAGAGAAATGTCACCCCAATTTCCATAATGGCTGTACTGGTATACACTCCAGCATGTGCTGTCATTTGTTTTATTGATCATGACAGCCTGAGTTGTGTGAAATGAAATCTCAAAGTAGTTCTTATTTGCATTTCCTAGATAGATACAGTTGTTGAAAATTCTTTAGGTGTTTTTCAACCATTTGTGTTTCATCTTTTGAGACTCTGATTATATCTGTACTCCATTTCAAAAATGAGTTATGTTGTTGATGATCAGTATTTTAGTTCTTTATATGTTTATAGATACTAACATTCTATTAGACATAATTGGTAAAAAATTTTTACTTAATCTGTTGACTGTTGCTTTGCTTAAATGATTGTGTTCCCTTTACCATAAGAAGCTTTTCAGCTTCATGAGGTCCCATTTTTATTAAAGTTTGTTTTAGTGACTTCACTACTGGAGTACTGTTCATGAAGTTCTTTCCTGTGTCAATGAGTACAAGCCTATTCCCCCTCTCTCTTCTGTGAGGGTCAGTATATCTGGTCTTATGTTGAGGTCCTTATTCCACTTCAAGTTGACTTTTATGTAGAGTGATAGATATGAATCTATTTGAATTACTGTATATGCAATCAAGTATTACCACACCATTTTTGAAGATACTATATTTTCTTCCGTGTGTAATTTTTGTTTTTTAGTAAAATTTACAGTGTGGGTACATGTGTGGAATAATGTCTGGGTCTTCAATTTGATTTCATTGAACAATGTGTCTACGTTTATGCCAATACCATTATGCTTTTATTACTCTAGATCTGCAGTACAACTAAAAATTAGAGATGGTGATACCTTCATCAATTCTTTCACTATCCAGGATTATTTTACTTGTGTGTGTGTGTGTGTGTGTGTGTGTATGTATGTGTGTGTGTGTGTATGAAATTGAGGTTATTTTTTAATTGCAAAGAATTATGCTAGAATTTTGATGGGGTTTTTGTTGAATCTGCTGTTTGCTTATGGTAGGATGGCCAATTTTGTAATTTTGGTCATTAATCCTGATCCAGGAGCATGGGCACATGGAAGATCACATCTTCTGTCTTTTGTCACTTTTATTTATTTATTTTTGTTAAGAAATTTTTTATTCATATTACATACCAACTACAGATTCCCCTCTCATCCCTTCTCATGACTCTTCCCCAAGCCTTCCTACCATCCCACCCTCCATTCCCTATAAAAAGGTAGTGTCATCAATGGTGTCAGCAAAGCCTAGGAACATTCAATTAAGGCAGGTACAAAACAATGCTCCCTATTGCATCAAGTGCATAGGTAATGGACTCCAAAAAGCTAGCACATGCACCTGGGATAGATCCTGATCCTACTGCCAGGGCCCCTGTAAGGAGAATTGCCAAATGTTCCAATTAATAAAAAACACAGAGCCAGATATTGGGGTAAGAACAGAGATCAGAAAAGCAGAAAGAAGCCAGCCATGTTCTTACCACTTTGAAATCCTCAGCCAAAAGAAATCTACTTCCTGTATACCCATGCCTATATGCCTTTCTGTTCTATATCTCACTTCTTCTCTCCACCCAGCTGCATCACTTCCTGTCTATGGTAAGTGCTGGTATTAAAGGTATATGTCACCATGCCTGGCTATGTTCTCCAGTATGGCCTTGAATTTATAGAGATCCAGATGGATCCCTGCCTCCTGAATGCAAAGATTAAAGGCATGTGCTACTATTGTCTACATGGCTCAGGCCCAAGCTACACAAGTCCAGAATCTCTATCCCATGTGGTCTGGAGTCTCTTTTCCTTTTTTTCTCCTGGTGGGTTGTGGGCTCTCTCTGAATTAGCTACTTTGAAACTCCCTTGGACTTCTACTATTCTATTCAGTCAGCAGGATTGTTGAGTCAATGAAGATATCTTAAAGGGAGAAAATTAGTTAAAAGAGAGATTTTTCCCATATTAAAAAATGGGAAACATTTTTACAATGCAGGAAATTTGGTCTCTGTTTGATAATACATTAAGCAGTATAAAAATGGAACAATTAAATGAGGGGATAATTAATGTTGATGGGATTAAAATAACATCATTATGAATATTATTTGTTTGATCACTTTTATTTTAGCATTAAAAAGGTTGGTCAATTTTCCAAAATGAAAAATTTTATATCAATGGGCTTAATTCACCTATAAAAAGACATAGACTAAAAGAATGGGTACAAAAACAGGACCGATCTTTCTGCTGCATACAAGAAACACACCTCAAATTCAAAGACAGACACCTGCTAAGAATAAAAGGCTGGGAAAAGACTTTCCAATCAAATAGTCTTAAGAAGCAAGCTGGTGTAGCCATCCTAATATCCATCAAATTAGACTTCAAACTAAAATCAATCAAAAGAGATGATAAAGGACATTACATACTCATCACAGGAAAGATCCACCAAGATGAAGTCTCAATTCTGAACATTTATGCCCCAAACACAAGGGCACCCACATATGTAAAAGAAACATTACTAAAGCTTAAATCACATATAAAACCCCACACATTAATAGTGGGAGACTTCAACACCCCACTTTCACCTCTGGACAGATCAGCCAAATTGAAACTTAACAGAGACATAATGGACTTAACTGATGTTATGGCTCAAATGGACTTAATCGATATCTACAGAACATTCAACACCCCCCCCAAAGAATATACCTTCATCTCAGCACCCTATGGAACCTTCTCTAAAATCAACCACATTCTTGGCCACATAGTAAATCTCAACAGATACAAAACAATTGGAATAACCTCCTGTGTTCTATCAGACCAACATGGTTTAAAGTTAGATTTCAACAACAGAAAAAAACTACCAAAAATCCTATAATCTCATGGAAACTGAATAATGCTCAACTGAATCTCAAACGGGTTAAGGAAGAAATAAAGAAAGAAATTAAAGACTTCCTAGGGATCAATGAAAATGAATACACCACATACCCAAACTTATGGGATACTATGAAAGCAGTGCTAAGAGGGAAATTCATAGCACTGAATGCCCACATAAAGAAGCTGGAGAAATTTCAAACTAGTGACTTGACAGCACACCTGAAAGCCCTTGAACAGGAAGAAGCAAAGTCTCCCAGGAGGAACAGATGCCAGGAAATTATTAAATTGAGAGCTGAAATCAATAAAAGAGAAATAAAGAGAACAATACAAAGGATTGATGAAACGAAGAGTTGGTTCTTTGAGAAGATCAATAAGATAGACAAGCCCTTATCCAAACTAACAAAAAGACAGAGACAGAGAATCCAAATTTACAAAATAAGAAATGAAAAGGGGGACATCACAATAGACAATGAGGAAATCCAGAGAATCATCAGGTCATACTTCAGAAACCTCTACTCCACAAAACAGGAAAATCTAAAAGAAATGGATAATTTTCTGGATAGGTACCACATACCTAAGTTAAATCAAGACCAGATAAACCATTTAAATAGTCCAATAACCCCTAAGGAAATAGAATCAGTCACTAACAGTCTCCCAACCAAAAAAAGCCCTGGACCTGATGGTTTCACTGCAGAATTGTACCAGATCTTCAAAGAAGATTTAATACCAATACTCTTTAAATTGTTCCACACAATAGAAGCAGAAGTTGTATTGCTAAACTACTTCTATGAGGCTACAATTACCCTGATTCCTAAACCAAACAAAGAAGCAACAAAGAAAGAGGACTACAGACCGATCTCCCTCATGAACATCGAGGCAAAAATACTCAATAAAATTCTGGCAAACAGACTCCAAGAATACATCAAAACAATTATCCACCATGAACGAGTAGGCTTCATCCCAGGGATGCAAAAGGTGTTTCAACATACGAAAGTCCATCAATGTAATACACTATATAAACAAACTCATAGAAAAAAGCCCACATGATCATCTCACTAGATGCAGAAAAGGCATTTGCCAAAATCCAACACCCCTTCATGATAAAGGTCTTGGAGCGATCAGGAATACAGGGAACATACCCAAACATAATAAAGGCAATCTACAGCAAGCCAACAGCCAACATCAAATTAAATGGAGAGAAACTCAAAGCACTACTACTAAAATCAGGAACAAGGCAAGGCTGTCCACTCTCCCCCTACTTATTCAACATAGTACTTGAAGTTCTAGCCAGAGCTATAAGACAACATAAAGAGATTAAGGGGATACAAATTGGAAAGGAATTAGTCAAGCTCTCCCTATTTGCAGATGGCATGTTAGTATACATGAGTAGCCCCCAAAATTCAACCAAGGAACTGATACAGCTAATAAAAACCTTCAGCAATATAGCAGGATACAAGTTCAACTCAAAAAAATCAGTAGCCATTCTATATACAGTAGACAAACAGGCTGAGATTGAAATCAGAGATACATCACCCATTACAATAGCCACAAATGATAGAAAATACCTTGAGGTTACACTAACTAAGCATGTGAAGGACCTATATGACAAGAACTTTAAGTCCCTGAAAAAAGAAATTGAAGAAGATGTCAGAAAATGGAAAGATCTCCCATGCTCATGGATAGGCAGGATTAACATACTAAAAATGGCGATCTTACCAAAAGCAATCTACAGATTCAACACAATTCCCATCAAATTACCAACACAATTCTTCAGAGATCTGGAAAGAATAATACTCAACTTCATATGGAAAAACAAAAAACCCAGGGTAGCCAAAAGAATCCTGTACAATAAAACAACCTCTGGAGGCATCACAATCCCCGACCTCAAGCTCTAATATAGAGCTACTGTAATTAAAATAGCTTGGTACTGGCATAAAAACCGACATGTGGAGCAATGGAATCAAACTGAAGACCCTGACATTAACCCGCACACAATATGAACATACAATTTTTGACAAAGAAGGCAAAAATGTACAATGGAAAAAAGAAAGCATCTTCAACAAATGGTGCTGGCATAACTGGATGTCAATGTGTAGAAGGCTGCAAATAGATCCATATCTGTCACCATGCACAAAACTTAAGTCCAAGTGGATCAAAGACCTCAACATAAATCCAGCTACTCTGAACCTGATAGAAGAGAAAGTAGGAAGTACTCTTGAAAGCATTGGCACCCAAGATCAAATTCTAAATATGACACCTGTAGCAGAGACACTGAGAGAAACAATCAATCAATGGGACCTGTTGAAACTGAGAAGGTTTTGTAGAGCAAAGAACACAGTCAACAAGACAAAGCGACAGCCTACAGAATGGGAAAATGTCTTCACCAACCCCACATCTGACAGAGGACTGAAATCCAGAATATATAAAGAACTCAAGAAATTAGACATCAAAATGCTCAACAGTCCAATTAAGAAATGGGCTATAGAACTAAACAGATAATTCTCCACAGAAGAAGTTCAAATGGCTGAAAGACATTTACGGAATTGCTCTACATCCCTAATTATCCCGGAAATGCAAATCAAAACGACACTGAGATACCACCTTACACCTGTCAGAATGGCTAAGATCAAAAGCACAGAAGACAGCTTATGCTGGAGAGGATGTGGAGCAAGGGGAACTCTCCTCCACTGATGGTGGGAATGCAAGCTTGTACAGCCACTTTGGAAATCAATATGGTGCTTCCTTAGAAAATTGGGAATCCATCTCCCCCGAGACCCAGCTATAGCACTCTTGGGCATATACCCAAGGAATGGTCAATCATACCACAAGGACATTTGCCTCAGCCAAGTTCGTATCAGCTTTTTTTGTAATAGCCAGAACCTGGAAACAACCAAGATGCCCCTCAACTGAAGAATGGATAAAGAAAATAGGGTACATATACACAATGGAGTACTACTCAGCAGAGAAAAACAATGACATCATGAGGTTTGTAGGCAAATGGATGGATCTAGAAAAAAATCATCCTGAGTGAGGTAACCCAGACTCAGAAGGACAAACATGGTATGTAATCACTCATAGGAGGATACTAGATGTAAAACAAAGATGAATAGACTGCTACACAACTCCTGGGAGGCTACCTAGAAAACAGGACCATAGGAAAGACCCAAGGATCACCCAATGACAGAGAAATGGATGAGATCTACATGAACAACCTGGATGACAGTGGGAGTAATGAAGGGCAAGATTTGAGGGAAAGAAAGCTTAGGGGAGCAGGAGATCCCAGCTGGATCAAGAACAAAAAGGGAGAACAAGGAACAAAAGACCATGAAAAATGATGACCACATGAGACCAGGAATAGGCAGAGTGCTCAAGAGGTCCCCAGAAATCCACAATGATATATCCTCTGTAGTCTGCTGGCAATGGTCGAGAGAAAGACTGATCTGATCTAGTCTGGTGATCAGATGACTAAATACCCTAACAGTCGTCTTGGAACTCCAATCCAATAACTGATGTAAATTGATGCAGAGATCCTCAGCCAGGCCCCAGATGGTGCTCCAGATGTCTAACTGTCAAGAAAGAGGAGGGTCTGCAAGAACGTGAATTGTTGAATCCAAGATTGCATAAAGCACAGGGACAAATAGCCAAACAAATGGAAGCACATGAATTATGAACCAAAGGCTGTTGAGCCCCCAGCTGGATCAGGCCCTCTGGATAAGTGAGACAATTGAATAGATTGATCTGCTTGGGAGGCATCCAGTCTGTGGGACCAGGATCTGTCCCTAGTGCATGAGCTGGCTGTTTGAAACCTTCGGCTTACATAGGGACACTTTGCTCAGTCTGGAAGGAGGTGACAGGATCTGCCTGTACTGTATCCACCAGGTTTAAAAGAATCCCCAGTGGTGCCTTGAACCTGGAGAACATGGGAATGGAGGGGAGGGACTGGGGGGAAGGTGGTGGTAAGGGCGGGATTGGGGAGGACAGGGGAACCCATGGCCTGTGTATAAAATTTAAAACACATAATAATAAAGAAAAAAATAAATAAAATAAACTGGTTAAACTGAAGAAAAATGGAACAATTAAATGAGGGGATAATTAATGTTGATGGAATTAAAATAACATCATTATGAATATTATTTGTTTGATCACTTTTATTTTAGCCTTAAAAAGGTTGGTCAATTTTCCAAAATAAAAAATTTTAGATATACTTGTTAAAATAAATTACAGAGAAAGTCAGACCTACACATAAGAATTTAAAGGTGAACCTATCTCAGCTTTGAATTATATGTTTACAGAGAAACAGCTTTAGTTTACCAGACAGCAAACACTTATCTACTTTGTAACCTCACGGGAACAGCCAAATGTTCAATGTTGTGCATGAGCTAACTGTATTCCAGGGAAATGTTAGGTTTAAGGAGATTTAAAGAAGCTAGAGTATCATATGGTATGCATTCACCATTTGTAAAGCAGATGTTAAACTAGCGGTCAACTTGTAATAGAATTAACTCTCAGGACTGGAAAGATTTGATTACAGCAGTCATAGAGGCTGGGCCATATTTACAATGAATGACCTGGTAGAAGGAGGAGGCAAAGACTATAGAAGAACAATGAAGAACTAGAGGTATGGAAATTTGCCAAGGTCGACTTCTTGGAGAAGGTGATTACACTGATATATAAAGGCAATCTTTTATGATGTCCACACCCCAATTCTATGCTACATGGCAAACATGAATGCATGGAACAGAATTGAAGAAGCAGGGAAGAAAATTGAATCATTTACAAAAATTATACAGGGCACAAAAGAAACCTTCACAGATTTCTTATAAAGCCTGACTTCAGCAATAAATAGAATGATACCAAATTCTGAAGCAGGAAAAATAAACATTACATCTCTGGCTTTTGAAAATGCTAATGCATAATGTAAAGAGGTAAGTAGGCCATTAAAGGCAAGATCAGCACCCTTGGAGAATTGAATCAGAGATACAATTAATATTGAATCTCATTACCATGATGATATGTGGATAGGAGAGGTGATTTCCAGAGGTGTGAAGAAAAATAATAATGTCAGGTGCTTTAATTGTGGTAAACAAGGCCACCTAAAATGGGCCTGTAAACAGGGATTTCCTAGAAACAATGTTTCTTAAAGGAACAATGGCAACAGAGCACCCTTCCTTTCTCTATTATGCAGAAGGTGTGTTAACAGCAAACATTGGACTAATGAATGTAGATCAACAAGCAACAGACAAGTTATTTCTTTGCCTTTGCCATTGGGAAACTCTCAGAAGGGCTTCTTACAGACCCCCATGGCAAATTAAGTTCTGTCCTTTCCTGCCATCATAGAAGTTACTCCTTCCAAGAGTAATTAAATAACCAAATGCCTATTGTTAAAAAAAAAAATGCTGCTTAGGGGGATAGAGCAGTTATAGCAGAGAGAACAGAAAATTTAACTGAAACCATAACGTTTTGGCAATCTTCTATAAATGAGCAAAGACCAAAATTAAAAATACAAATAAATATTACTCTGGTGGATGGCCTTGTAGACATAGGTGTGGATGTCACAATAACCACCCCAGAATCTTGGCATCCAAATTGGCCTTTTCAGGAGGTAAATATTTAGCTGTTAGGGATTGGAACATGATCTCAAGTGAAAGAGAGGGGAAGGTGGATCAAATGTATAGGGCCAGAAGGACAGAGAGGAAAATTAAAGCCATATGTGTCTAGTATTAATACGAATTTATGGTGCCATGATCTATTACAACAATAAAATAGCCAGATTAACATTCCTCCAAACTCACAAACAAACCATCAACTAGCACGTGTTTCTGAGAGAAATATTAGAAGATATTATAAAGAACAGTCACGAGCCATCCAGGTTGTATAAGAACATGGCCCAATAGCTGCTGATCTTTTGAAGACACCAAGAGCTGTCCCTTTAACATGGTTAACAGACAAGCCTGTATGGGTTCAGCAATGGCCTTTAACAACAGGTAAACTAAAGGCCTTGGAAGAACTGGTATAAGAGGAGTCAAATGCTTGGCATACTGAAGAATCAATCAGCTCTTGGAATTCTCCTGTATTTGTTATTAAAAGGAAATCTGGTAAGTGTAGAATGGTAGCAAACCTAAGCACAATTAACAAAGTAATTCTGCCAATGGGCTCTCTACAATCCAGAATTCCTTTGCCTACTCTGTTACCTAAAGAATGGCCTCTCATAGTTATCATTTTAAAGGACTGCTTTCTTCTCATTACTCTTACAAGGAAAGGACAGAGAAAGACTTGCCTTCACGGTGCCTACTTACGACAATTCTCATCTGGTTAAGAGATATCAATGGAGGGTTCCCCCACCGGGAATGTGGAATAGGCCAACCCTGTGCCAATATTTTGTACAACAGCCATTGGAAGAAATATGTAAACAATTCCCTAAATCTATAATTTTCATTACATGGACAATATTTTACTAGCTGATTCAAATGCAGATACTTTAGGAAGAGTGTTTGAACAAGTAAAAAAAAAAAATGCCTCGTTGTAATTACAAATTGCTCCTGAAAAGATACAAAGAGGAGATTCTATTCATTATTTAGAATATAAAATAGATCTACAAAAAATTAGCCCCCAAAAGTTGCAAATTAGGAGTGAATGATTATGAACTCTTAGTTACCTTAAAAGATTATTTGAAAATATTTCCCATGTATGAACTGATGTCTGAGTAAAAATTGAGGAACTGAGTAATATGTTCAAAATCTTAAAAGGTGACAAGAATGGAAATATTCTAAGAGAATTATCAGCTGAAGCTGAAAGAATATTGTCCTTGGTAGCAAAGAAAGTACAGGAAGGACGTGTGGATTGTGTGGGTCCAAAGCTTAATTGCATTTTGTGTATTTTACCCTCTAAATATTCTTCTACAGAAATATTAATGCAGAGTGAAGATCTTCAATATTTCTACCAAATAAACATGTTAAAAATTTAAAAACCTTTGTGATAAAGTTCTCTGACTTAATTTTAAAAGGAAAATTGAGACTTTGTCAAATAGCAGGAATAGACCCAGCAGAAATTTTTATGCCTTTAACTAAGGAGGACCTCAAAAGTGATCTTTGGCAAAGAGATTACATAATATTTTGGGAGAGATTAATAGCAAACATCTCAAAAGCGATATAATTGAATTTATAAAGAGAACCAGTTGGAATTTGCCTCGAATTGTATGGGAAACACCCAATATCTGGAGCTTGTACATTTTACAGATGCATACAAACAAGCAAAGGCATGTTACAAATCAGAAAATTTAAGTAAAGTGATTCAAAGTCCATATAATTCAGTTCAAAAATTAGAAATATATGCTATTCTCTTGGTATTAATGGATTTTTTAGAACCTTTCAACATAGTTACTGAGTCTCAGTATGCTGAAGAGTGGTATTACATATTGCAACTGCAGAATTTATCCTTGATCAGTCAGAATTAACTTCACTGTTTATTCAGCCATAAGATATAATCAGGAATAGGGAGCATCCCTTATATATAACTCACATCTGATCCTATACAGGTCTGTCAGGTCCTCTAGCATGAGGTAATGATGAGATCAATAAACTATCAATAGAAAATGTGTTGGAGGCCTCAGAATTTCATAAAAAAATCATGCTGATTGTAAGGGTTTAAAAAAGATTTTTTCCATAACCTGGAAATAAGCCAAGGACATTATAAGGAAATGTTCTACCTGTTCTTTTTAGCATCAGACTCCACTAACAGCAGGATATAACCCAAAGTGTACTCAGAGGAATGAAATCCAGTAGATGGATGTGTTTCACTTTGCAGAATTTGGAAAACTGAAAGTGATCTCCACACCATTAACGCCTATTCAGGATTTCAATGAGCAACAACTTAGAGTTCTGAAAAGGCTGATTCTTTAACCATGCATTTGCTAGAACTTATGGCCATCATGGGTATACCTGCAGAAATTAAATCTGACAATGTTCCAGCATGCGTCTCTGGTAAAATGAAATGGTTTTTTGCTTATTACAATATAAAGCATATTACAGGTATACCACATAATAATCCAGGCCAAGCAGTTGTAGAAAGATCAAACAGATTCAAAAGGATATGCTAAATAAACAGAAAGAGCTAACCCCCCCCCCCCAGAAATAGACTGTATAATGCTCTATTAACTTTGAATTTTCTCAGTGCTAATGAGAAAGGAACAACAGCTACAGAGAGACATTAGATAATAGAAAAAAAAACTACAGAATTTAACGAGCCTATATATTTTAAGGATGTGCTGACCTCAGAATGGAAACCAGGATATAATGTTGGGGATGAGGTTTTGCTTTTGTTTCTACAGGAGAAGATAAGCTATGGATACCATCAAAATTGATAAAGATTCAATTTGAACAAGAGAGACCTATAAATTAGAAGAGGTGATAGTTGATCAACCAGCATGACCATTCTATTTAAACTAACTTTTACCACTAACAAATGCTTTTCCTTTAGTCTTGCTAAAAGTGAACCTTCCCAACTTGGTCAGAACAGCTGTCATCCAGAGCATAAGTGCTCATGAGAATGTGGGGAAAGAAATACTTTTATTAACTGCTGGTGGGAATATAAACTTGTACAGTGACTGTGGAGGTTCCTCAAAAGAAAAAATATAAGAAGAAGGAGACTTGGTTTTCCAGGGGCACAACAACTGCTAAGGAAGTAATTTTGACTAGGAACAAACAGGAACTTTACTACCTGAGTAGTGTCACTGAAAAGGGAAGTGGGAAAGTTAGGCCCCAGTAGGAGCAAAAACACCATGCACCTGAATATTACCAACTGTCCCATATCAGCAAAACCCCAAAATTAATAGTGACAAATTACAAATGAATGCGAATAAACAGGAAATTCTCTTTCTATCCTTGCTTATTGTGGTTTGTTTTTTATATGCCCCAAATTGAAATATCCTATTTTTCTCTATTCCAGTGAAAATGAGAATGACTTTCATGATTTGCAGAAAAATTTGTGGAGTGGTTTTTTTTTAATTGCTGTAATCTCATTTTGTACATTCTTACCTCTCTTATGTTTTCCACCTATGTTACCTGGTGAGTATAAAGAAATACTTAATTAATTAGAATAATTCTTCCCCCACCTCCCATTTTCAAAGCACAGATAACTACATTTTCTTATAAATATGTTTCTTCTACTGGTATTGATTTGAAATAAAGAAATAGTATCATAGCTGTTTTAAATCTAAATCAATCTACATCACATCCAAATATTATATTTGTGTACTACATTTTCATTAGTATATATTTCTATCCCTCATTATTTCTTTTTTAATACCCTTTATATTTAAAGTATATATTTGTCTTTTAAAAGTGAAGTGTACACAAATCTATTTGCTTAGTGGTTTATTCAGGATTCTCTAGAGTAACAGAAAAAAATATGTAATGTGTGTCTATTTCATATGTATGTATTTTAGGACTGTGTCATCAAATGTTAATTATAGAATGTGGCTATTTAATTCTACATTAAATTAACAATTAATTTATTCAGTCATAGGAAGCACACTTCCAGCAGTTAAAAGACATACATAGTGGCCAGCTACTGGATTGGGCAGTGCAGCTGTAAGAAGTTTTCATTATCAAGTAATTGTCTTTTGTGAAGCACTCCTGTAGAAGAATTTGCATTCTGAAATACAAATTGGTTTTAGTTTGTTTAAAATAACTCACTTGTCTTTCTGTGACAAATTGGGATGATTGTAACATATACGATTGCTTGTTGTATATTTTCTTACTCACTTGGACATATCAAAAGATTAATTTGCTTGTGACCTGTAGGTGCACACAAGATAAGTCTTGAGAAAGAAAAAGAACCTCGCTCCTATGACAGGAGACTTAAAAATAAGGAATTTGGACCTAATTTGAAGGATTTACTTCATGCTCTTAAGGTAAAATAAAATACTTTTGTTAACACGACTGTTAAGTTGACCTGTTTAATTTTCTTATAGAGGTAAGAAAATGACAGTCTTTAATTTAAATTTTAGTGAAACGTTTAGAGACTCTTAATTAGAGTGCTTCTTTTCCTTGAAAGAAAGGTCACCTTTATTATTTGGCATTGCTAGGGACCTGTCTAGTGTCAGAGACTTTTATTTTTCATTGCTTTTATATTATTTTGTGTTTATTCCCTCTGAAGACATAAATAAGACATTTTAAAAAGTTCACAAATAGGAAGAATTCTGTTTGTCAACACATATTCCCCACCACACCCAAATGAGTCACAATTTTGAATACAAAATCCTCTGTTACTGTAGATATTAAAGGACTACCACAGTAACAGATACAGGATCCAGAGGAATCCCCTTCCAACAGTCTTGTCCTTTTGTGAATGCTTTTTTTCCTATTTATA
This sequence comes from Onychomys torridus, assembly GCF_903995425.1. Lineage (NCBI taxonomy): Eukaryota > Metazoa > Chordata > Mammalia > Rodentia > Cricetidae > Onychomys > Onychomys torridus. Next base: position 12,678,213 of record NC_050465.1, read on the forward strand.
ACATTATTCCTGCCATATATATTGCATGGTTGTAATTTTCACACACAGACTTCATTCATTTTTCGAGAATTTTACACTCTGAATAAAACTTCAAAAAGTCTTTGAAGTAATGTCAACTGAATTTCCCTAACTCACATTAGAGCTATATCTCTGTATTCCTGATTTCCCATTATTCCCTCTTTCCTAGAGACAGGTGCTGCTTCCCTGCTCACTGTTCTGCGCTAAACATTTTGTTGCTTTTAAGACATATTTCTATTTCAATATTAAAATATACTATGGCCTTTCTCCCTCCTTCTCTTTCCGTGTTCCCCCACACCACTTGAATCTCTCTCAACATTACAGGAAGTACGACAGTCAGTGAAGAAACACTCCTAAGAATAGGAAATAACCTTCACTAGGGAAGAGGCCCCCTTTCCTTTTAAAGTATTGATGAACCATTTGTGCCCACCCCAGCTCCCTCCCTGTACACATGATCCCTCTGGGTCTGTGAATTGTAGCTTGGTTGTCATTTATTTAATGCCTAGTGTCTACATGTAAGCTGATATATATCATATTTATCTTTTGGGTCTGGGCTACCTCACTCAGGATGGTTTTTTTTCTAGTTCCATCCACTTTCCTGCAAATTTCCTTATGTCACTTTTTTAACAGTCAAGCAATAATCCCTTTTATAAGAGTACCACATGTTCTTCATCTGTTCTTCTGTTGTGGGACATCTATCTTATTTCCAGTTTCTGGCTGTTATGAATGTAGCATCATTGAGTATTGTTGAGCAAGTGTCCAATGGTAGGAAAATGCATCCTTTTTCATGAAGGATGTTGCATTTTGTCAAAGGCCCTTTCTGTATCTAATGAGATGATCATCTGCTTCTTTTCTTTCACATTGTATATGGTGGATTATATTTATTGATTTTCATAATTTGAACCATTTTTGCATCTCAGTGATGAAGCTTACTTAATCTTAGTGGATATTTTTTTCTGTTCTTGGATTTGGTTTGCAAGTCCTTGGTTGAGTATTTTTGCATCTATGTACATAAGGGAAATTGGTCTGTTACTCTTTCTTCTTCTTTTTTCAGATATTTATGTGATTTGTGTATCAGGGTAGTTGTGCCCTCAAAAATGAATTGAGCAATGTTTCCTCTGTTTCTATTTTGTGGAATAGTTTGAGGAATAGTGGCATCAACTGTTCTTCGAAAGTCTGGTAGAATTCTGGCCCTTGGTTTTGTTTTATTTTATTTTTGGTTGGGACACTCTTAATGAGTGTTTTTATTTGACTAGGGGTTATATGTCTCTTTAAATTGCTTATCTGATCTTGGTTTAACTTTGGTATGTGGTATCTTTTGAGAAAATTAATCATTTCTTTTACATTTCCCAATTTGATGGAAAACAGGGTTTTTTGGTATGTCTTTATGATTCTCTGGATGTCTTCATTGTCTCTTGTTATGTCCTCATTTCTATTTCTTTTTTCTGACATTTTAAATGTTTTATTGGTTCTTTGTGAATTTCATATCATGCACTGTAGTTAGAGTTTTCCTGCCTGGCTCAGTCAGGACAAATCTCTCTTACCCGCCAGTCCCACAGTCGCTCAGACCCAACCAAGAAAGCACACAAAAACTTATATTGTTTACAAACTGTGTGGCCGTGGCAGGCTGCTTGTTATCTACTTCTTCTATCCTAAATTAACCCATTTCTGTTAGTCTATACTTTGCCACATGGCTTGTGGCTTACCAGTGTCTTTACATGTTGCTTTTCATGGCGGCGGCTGGCTGTGTCTCTCTCCAACCTTCTACTTCCCAGAATTCTCTTCTCTCTTGTCCCGCCTATACTTCCTGCCTGGCCACTGGCCAATCAGATCTTTATTTACACAGAGCGATATCCACAGCAATGCACTCCAACCCCACTCATCTCTCCATATCTCTCTCTCCCCTCAAAACCTCCCCCAAAAGAAAACAAAAAAATTAAAAGTTAAAAAAATAAATAAAAATTAATCAAAACAGAAACATCTCTCTGTGGTGTGTCATAGTGTATCACCCAGTCTACCCTTTTGCCCAAACAGCTTTATTTGCAAATGTTCTTTGTAATGAGTCATTTTCCTTGTTTGGGGCCTCTGCTTTCTGCTACACCATCAATACTGGATTGACAGGACTCCTCTTGGATAACTTGTTTCCCGGTGTCATGGAGATCCTTCAGCTTTGGTTCTGTAGGACCAGTCTCTTCACATGCTCCAGCAGTTCTTAGATAGGGTAAATGTTGGAGTGGGCCAACTCAAAGCCCTGGATCTGGGCCTGGGTGGTAACTGAGTTGGTCAGCCTATCTACTCTCCCATATACTCAATATTAAGGCCTGCTCACTTGCTTTGCCCAGGTTGGGAGAGGGGCCAGCTCTCCTGCCTATGGTAGTTGGCATGGGGCAGGACTAGCTCTAATGAGCTCATATCATCAGGACCAGCTCTCCCACACCCACTCCACCACGGCCAGTTCTATCAAGTGCCCACGTGAGATACAGGGCCTGCTCTTGTGAAAGCTGCAGCTGGTGAGGGCCAGGGCCAGCTGACTGGAGTGATGCAGTTGGTGAGGACAGGGCAGACTCTAAGCAGCAATAGGACTTTGATGTGGCTCCAGGTGACAGCACAGTCCAGGGACATCCCCACAGCTTTTGGTGGTAACATAGGCCACCGACTGCTCCTGCTGCAGGCCTATGTAGATCCTGTTTTCATAGCCATTCTTTTAGCCCATGTCTTTTTATTGGGGAGTGGAGACCACTCCTATCACTTTGTAGAAGTAGTAGCAGTAGCATGAGCAGTTCTTGTTGTTGTTGCTGCTGGTGGTGGTGGTAGTGTGTGACTGTGTGTGTGTGTGTGTGTGTGTGTGTGTGTGTGTGTGTGTGTGTACACTGCCTTTCTTTTGGATTGCTGGTGTGAGATCATTTATTCCCTATGTTTTCATGGGTGTAGTTAACCTCTTTCGGGGGGAGTTTTCCTTCTAGCCCATTATTTACGGCTGGATTTGTACATAGATATCTTTTAATTTGGTCTGTCAAGGAATATTTAATTTTCGACATCTGTGGTGATTGAAAGTTTTGCTGGGTATTGTAGCCTGAGCTGGCTGGCATCTGTGGTCTTTTAGAGTTTGTAGCCAAGGCCCTTCCAGTTTTTATAAACTTCTTGAAAAGTCAGGTTTAATTCTAATAGTTCTGCCTTTATACGTTACTTGGTCTTTTCCTCTTGCAGCTTTTAATATTCTTTCTTTGTTTTTTGTATGTTTAGTGTTTTGACTATTAATTGCCTAGGGGACATTCTTTTCTGGTCCAATCTATTTGGTGTTCTGTATGCTTCTTGTACCTTTGTAGGCATATCCTTGTTTAGGTTAGGAAATTTTTCTTCTCTGATTTTGTTGAACATATTTGCTTGAGATTTAAGTGGATTCCTTCTCCTTCCTCTATTCCTATTATTCATAGCTTTTGTCATTTCATAATATTTCAAATTTCCTGGATGTTTTGTTTCAGGAGTTTTTTAGATTTAATCTTTTCATTGAACAACATGTCCATTTATTCTATCATACCTTCAATGTCTGAAATTCTTTCTTCTTTTTCTTGTACTCACTTGGTGACATTTGGCTTAGTAGATTCTATTCTAATTTCTAAATTTTTCACAGCCAAATTTTCCTCAGTTTGGGTTTTCTTTATTTTTCTTATTTCCACTTTAGGTCTCAAAAAGTTTTATTCATTTCTTTCAATTGTTTGTTTTTGTTTTCTTGGAATTCTTTAAGGGATTTAATTATTTCCTCTTTAAGATCCTCTATCATCTTTATACATGGGATTCTTTAAGGAATTTTGCTTGTGCTTCAGCTATCTTGGAATACTCAGTTCCTACAGTGGAAGGGTTGCTGGGCTTTAGTGGAGACATATTGCCCTGGCTGTTATAGATTATGTTCTTATGCTGATAAGATCTGTTTCTTCTTTAGAGAATTTTCAGTACAGTAGCTTAGAACTTTTATTAATTGGGTTGCTTGTTTTCTCTAGGTTTATTTTGTTCTTTATATATTCCAACTGTCTGTCACATTTATATTAGGGAGATTTTTATTTCCATTTACTAGGCTATCCATCTATTAATGGTTTTCATTACACAGAAGTATTTTAATTTCATGAGATTCCACATGTCCAATGTTTATATTTTTTTCTCCAATCACTAGAACCAAATTTAGAAAGCCATTTACTTATCTTTAAATGTACTCCCTACTTTATCTCCCAGTATTTTCAGAGTTTTGTGTGTAATGTTGGGGTCTTTGATCCAATTGCAACTAATTTTGTGCAGAATGAGAGACAAAGATCAAGCTTGAATGAATATGTATAGATGTTCAATTTTTCTAGCATCATATGTTGAAGAGGCTGTCTTCTCCAATCTGTATTTTTGGGCCTCTTTGTCAAAACTCATGTGGAGTGGGTACATAGAGCTGTGTCTGGATCTTCTCTTTTATTGATTAATTAGTCTAATTTAGTCCCAGTACATTTTTTTTTGTAATTATTATTGTGGTTCTTTGGTATAACTTGAAACTATGTACTGTGATACCTTTAGCTCTTACTGTGTATGATGTTTTGGCTGTCTTTGGTCTTGTATTTCCATGTGAATTTTAAGAATTTTTTTATTTTTTTCTGTGAAGAACTGAGTTGACTGTTTTGTATGGATTGAAGCAACTTTGTAAGAGTAGATGTAATCAGGAGCTAGGACTTGAGCATGGAACCTCATTCATGATATGATTTTTGCTCTCTGTGAAAGCTAATTGGATTAAGTGGATATACTACATAAGATTTATTTTCACATATTCCTATTCTCCAACTACTTCTTTTTATTAAATCATTAATCCTTTGTAATACTTGATTGTAGGCCATCAAGTTGTATTTTATGTTGCTCAGGCTACTCTTGAATATTTTACCTTTTTTTTGGCCTCTGCAGTTCCAGGGTTTCAAGAATGCAGTACCACAGCTGGCCCATTTAATATTAATTCTATACAAACATTACATGCATGTATTATTTAATAATGCAGCATCTAAAAAAATTATAACTGCTTTACATTGTTAAATGTTAAGCTGAAATTGTTAACAATATTTTGTAAAATTTAAGATTTGGTGTTTTAGAGTTTGTTATCATTTAAAATTCTTTGAAAAAAAATGAATTAACTATTTGTATTAATGGGGATCATCATGGATTCTCACACACTGAAGATAGCAGACACTGACCGAATCATGATTATTATTGTTTCTTTATCCCACCCTTATAATTTTTTTGTATTGTAGTATTTAAGACATTTCTTTTGAAAATCCTTATAAAATTACACAACAGATTATTAGAGACCATGGTCATCCTACTGTCCCAAACAGAAAAGCTCATTCTATCCTTGCATGGTTTTGTACCACCTTTTTATCTTCTCCAATCTTATGTCCAATAATAACCAATGTTCTACATCAGATAAACTGATTCTTAATGCCTAGATACAGAACATAGCATTATGTGTTTGTCTTTCTGTGTCTAACTTACTTAATCTATTTCTCATCACTTTCATGCATTAATTTACAAATGATGATATTTCATTCTTTACTGCTGAATTAGAGTCTATTACATGAATGTGCTTTTATGTATAACTAGATAAAAATAAAATTAATATAAAATTCTAAAAAGATAAAAAATTAAAATATAAAGATATCACACTTATAGTTTATTGATTAGTAGGTACCTAGGTAAATTATAAATTATAGCTTTTGTGACTATTATAGTAGTCAATTTGGGGTAGAGGTATTTCTTTGGTATGCTGATCATTTTTCATTGAGATAACTGTACTTTTAACAGTTCTTTAGTGTGCCCTAAAGTTTAATATGGTAAGAAGAGTTTATTTCCCAGAAAAAAAAAATACTAGGATGCTCTCGGAAATCAAAGAGAAGAAGCCTAACCAGAAATCCTGAGGTCATTAAGCATATGTCCTGAATGGGATTGTGGCAATCTGATCCATTATTTTCTCTCTATTCTGTCCTGACCATGTAGGGAAGGGTTGTATGAGCATGTGCTGCCTGAGCCAAAGGAACTGAGGCAATCAACCATGGTCTGATCCTTAAAACTATAAGGAATATAAATGCTTGTGTTTTTACATATGAAATATCCCAATCATATGGTAGATCTCCTAATTTTTGAGTATGACACTGACAATGTATAGCAGTTTCTTTTACTCCACCTTTGGCAGAATTTTTGGTTGTTGTTGCTATTGAAATTTGGACCTTTCTGTTAATAGCCAATTGCTATCCCTGAGGCAGAATGCCTGCTGAAGCAGTGTTACAGAGGGAGAGTTAAATTTGACTCAGCATTCCGGGTGATGCAGTCAGTTATGGCACAGAGGGCCTGGCTATCAGCAGGTACCTGAGAGGGGGGCTACATCTGGCTGCAATGCTCTCATCACCTCCAGTCTTGTTGGAGTAGAAACCAGGGGGGAGAAAGTAGAGCCAGGGCATGATGCTCACAGTGGTCCTCATAGAGGCACACTCTTTCCAGGTAACCACTTCTCCTGACAAAGTTTCCACATCCCCACAAACAGGAGGACCAAACAGCTACCAACTAACTGAATCTGTGGGGAGAAGTTTTATATCTAGACCATACCATCACTCTAACTTTGATAAGAGTCATCTCAAATAGCATTAATTTGCATTTCCATGATGGTTGATTGGGCTTTTTCAAATTTTTTGGTATAATTTCTCAGCTGTTTATATTTCTTCTTTTGATACATATTTGGATCATACATCCATTGTTACATTGGATTACCTTTGTGTTGTTTAATTTCTTCAGAACTACACCTGTTTTGTGTATTAATCATTAGAAGAATATGTGGCAAGCATTTTCTCCCATTCTATGGGTTATCTTCCCATTCCAGTGATTGTTCTCTGTAGTAGTAACGCCCGTGCTACCACCGCCATTCCCCATGTCTGAGCTAGGGGCTGATGTCAAAGAACAGAGACAAGAACAGCAGGTCATTCACCTAAGCAGAATGCCAGATATTGTTTATTGAAAGAGGCAGGAAACCTTAAATACAGGCTTACAGCACAATGGGAGAACCCTGGAGGGCAGAAGTTTGATATAGATGTTTTATATTCTTGCATACCCCAAATGCAGGATACACAAACAAGGATCCTCTGCTAAGCATTCAGGAGGAAGGAAAATGGCAGGGAATTAGCATAGGGAGGGCATCTGGTCAAAGTCAGCAAGCAGGGCACCAGCTACTCAAGAAATGGGGCCCAGGGCCCAACATGTTCTCCCTTTTTAACTAAAAAAATGAGCTTCTGTCTTAGGCTGCTTGGGACATCAGCATGTCACCTCACCTGTCATAGGGAGTTCCTGCCCAGGCACCACAGGTCCCCTGTCTTAGGTGGGTGAGTGCCCCCCAGGAATTACCTGTCATTGAATACTCATTGCCATACAGTTTCTACCATGTGTGAGCTGCAGAGTTAACTGCTCCCATAGATCTAAAAGTGGCATTGGGCTTGCAATCTGTATATTTGACACAGAAAATACCAACAGAAGTACTAACCCACCCATTGCCAGTAGGCTAAAGGCAATTGAGGCATTCCCTTCCTTAATGAGCCTAACTTCAAACTGGAGTCCTCATAAGATGGTATCCCAAAAGCAAGTGGAACTTGAGTTTTATAAATTTTATAACTTTCAAAGCCAATTGAAATGTGTATAACTGTTGAATTAAATTCATCAGACCCAATAGAATGAAGGATTAATTAACTGTATTACTTTTGCTACCAGGGTCTGCACTGTGCTGGCTGTAGTAACCAACTGTGAAAAAGCAATTCCAGAAATAGTAGCAGTGGTGGCTGCCACCACTATAATAGCAACAATGGCAGCAGCAATGCCAAATTCTCTTTTGGAGTGTGTGAGCATCATCTGTGTCTTACTGCTATGGTCCACTTGCATGGACACAACTCCAGGAATACAAACCACCAAGGCCCATTTTTTTTTGATCCCAGCATGACTTAAGCTGGCAGCTCTGCAAAAGAACAACTAAGAACCACAAAGAAAAAACAGACAGCACACAAGGAGCAGAACTAATGGTCTCATAATGGCTATATTTAGACTTACAAATATTAATGTATCTTCAAGGAGGGCTAGATGAATTTCAGGAGACCAATACATGTTGCACAGAGCCATTTCTGAAAAGTAGGTACTACACCAGCTTGAAGAGGATTGTGAAAATGAAAAGGCTTAGCTAGCAATGTACTGTTAACAAATGGAGGTCAGTGACCATACCACCAAATTTCAGGGTTACTCTTTTATCTCCAACGTGGGTGACACGTTTTCAAAAATTCTTGAAAAAGCAGTTACCATACATTACCTTTTGAAGAATCCAACCACATGGCTACAATTCCTAGGCTTACATCAATGCTTGCCAAGGCTTGCCGTATTGGGCCCTCAGTCCCCACTGGCACCAGAAGGGGAGAGTTTTTCACAAAGGCCCAATAAGTCTCTGCCATATTGAGATTTGGCAGCAGCCACAGGGTACACACAGTGCTCAGGAACCAAAGAGGAACCTCATTGTCCTGTGGAAAGACACAAACAGAACCCCTGGGCCCACACCAACTCCAGATCAGGTCCCTTCCAAGTGCCAGTAGAAAGATCATTCCATCACCCCAGAGGATGATTTGCAACAGGAGCCCTGCAGTGCAGAATGCACTGATAAACAATTTAAAATGTATAAAACAAGGGAAAGAATAGAATGTGGAGAGGAAAGATGAGCCTGTAGCTCCCCCCTTTTTACTTTAGCAAAATACGTTTTTAAGGTACGATGGCAGCATTCTACTATAGCCTGTCCTTGAGGATTATAGGGAATAACAGTCTTATTAACAATAGAAAAATCTTGGCAGAATTTTGAAAATCCCATACTGCTGTAGGCGGGACCATTATCAGTCTTTATGCATTTTGGCACTGCTATATAAGCAAAATCATGAAGACAATGATTCTTTACGTCCTTAACTTTTCTACCTGAATGGGCAGAGGCAAAAATTAAAGAGGAATATGTATCAATGGACACATGGGCATATTGTAATTTTCCAATGGAAGGCATGTGTGTGACGTCCATTAGCCACATGTGATTAGGTAAAAGTCCTCAGGGATTAACTCCCAAATGAGGAACAGGTAAAAATTCAGCACAAATAGGACATGAATTAACTATCTGGATGGCTTGTTCCTGGGTTTTGCTTGTATGATGACAGAGAGATCCAGCATTAAGATGATAACATTGATGTGACTGAGGAGCCTTTTCAAAGGCAGAACAAATTAATGTGACAGCCACGTGAGTAATGGCATCATCCCTCTGTTTACCTTTGTTTAGAGGTAATTGACTATGAGCTCTAATATGGCCCACATAGAGGTTATGTGAGCAGGACCACCTGAGTCCTTTCACTTGCAATAAATATTCATGAATGGGAGAAATGAATGGTATGTAGGCTGTTGTCTCCAAAGGCACAATGGCATGTGCCACATATTGGCTAACTGTATAAATGTTTACAAGTTCATTAGAAAACATCTGTAAAGCAAGCAACAGTGCCTGTACCTCTGCCATCTGGGCAGAAGTGTCCTGGACTTTCATTCTCTTTACTATGTTACCAGAAACTCCCATAGGAAAGCCATATGAGGTGCCATCAGTAAATACCACACGAGCCTGAGGAATAGGAGTCATCTGCACTATCTTGGGAAAAATAACAGGATGCAATTTAAAAAACTGACACACATCATTGGAGGGGTAGTGAGTATCAAATTGACCCTGCATAGAGCATGTCATTATATCCCAATCATTATCATTAGCTTTCAACCTCCTATTTGAGACTGGGTGTATGAGGTCACCACAATATCTGGCTCCTTACCAAAAGTTTGAACACTAATCTTGATTCCCTTAAATATAATCTGAGCAACAGCCTGAGGATAAGGTGTAATGGTTTTCACTGGAGAAGCTGGGTAATGTACCCATAGAATAGGACCTGTTTGCCAAAACACTCCAGTGGGTGAATGAGAAAAACAAAGTATCAAATACAATAAGGGAGAAGAATGATCTACATAATGCATGTGAGCCTGCTCCAGGGCCTCTTATATACATTGTAGGGCTGTACACACTTCAGCTGTTAATTTATGGGGAGATAAAAGTTCAGGGTCGCCCTTTAAGACATCATACAAAGGACGAAGTTGACCTGTTGGAATCTTTAAAGTGGGCTGAAGCTATTGAATATCTCCCAGAAAGGTTTGGAAAGGATTAAGCATGTGTAGCTGATCCGTACGCAGAGTAATCTTTTGTGGACATATGCCTGTGCATAACAATTCATGACCTCAATAATGATATGGCAAGGATACCTGTACCTTTTCTGGGGCTATTTGTAAATTAGCCAGGCTAAGAACCTCTTGTAATTTAGAAAAGGCATCAAAAACAAGCTTTTTGCCTTTCAGCAGCCAATAAAATATTGTCCATATAGTGAATTTATAAAAACATCTGAAAAAGTTTTTTGAAGTGGAGCTATGGCCAAAGACACATAAATTTGACATATAGTAGGGCTATTGGCCATTCCTTGTGGCAAGACCACTCACTGATATCTCTGATAAGGTTCTTTGAGATTTTCCGATGGGACACTAAAAGCAAAGTGTGGACTGTACTCAGTATGTAAAGGAATTGTGAAGAAACAATCCCTCAAGTCAATCACAATTAAATGCCAATATTTAGGAATTGCCACAGGGGCAGGCAAACCAGGCTGTGTTGCTCCCATGAGAAGCATGGTTTGATTTATAGCTCTAAGATACTGTAATAGCCTCCATTTTTAAAAAACTATTTTTAATAACAAATATAGGTATGTTCCAGGGTGAAGTAGAAGAAATGATATGGCCAGCATCTAACTATTTCTTAACTAATGTATTTGCAGCCTCCCATTTTTCTTTAGTAGTAAGGGGCTGTCAATTATAAAAGCATTAAACATAATCTCTATAGAATTTGAAGAGGTAACTTTAGATAATACTTTTCTAGAGTCTTTTTACAAAATCCTTTTTTATAGATCCCAAGTAACACATTAATGTAAATTGCCAAGTATTAACACTGTGGATCAAACAATTAATCTGTATTTAATTTACTGGAAAAATAATTTTGTAACCTTTTTGTCAGTAAGAGATTATTTTTATGGGTTTTTATCATAGCAACAACATTATTTAATAAGCTAATAAATCAATCCATTTCAGGTGTTATACTTCTATTGAGTTATATGAAGAATTTCTGGAAAGAAACTTAGAGAGCAGTGCCAAAATTTTAGTAATGATTGACAGACAAGAGCCTACCTAATATATAGTTCAAAATTATGAATCCTGTTCCTTTAGTTTATCTACTATGAAAATCAAACATTCATCCAAACATTTATTGAGACAATCAAAAGAACAGAACATCCTTTATACAATGAATGATTAATATCCCTGGAAATTTCAACAGTATTGACTTAGCATTCCATGTCCTGACCAAAATCATTTTTCACCAGAAGTTGGGCCCGTTTAAACTTTTAGTGCCCATTCCTCCTGAGGCCTCCTGCTCCCTTGCCCACCTGTGAGTGCGTTCCCCTCCTTGGCTATGTCTCCTGCCAGCACATACCTGCCTGTCCATTGCTCTGGAGCATCTCATGTACCACCATATGTACCTTTGTCCACTGTGCCAGGTGTGCACTCCCACTGAGCACTCCTGTTTAAACTTCCTCTTTCTTCCATGAAGGGACTACTTACTAATAATGAGTTATTCCCGCCATAAGGGAAAAACATTTCCCACGAAGGGATCTTTAATATTGAATTATTTCCACTCTGAGGGAAAAATTTAAAAAGAAAAAACATTTAAAACAAACTTAAGCAAACAGACAACAAAATTTTTAACCTCTGGGCTAGCTTGCTAGTTCAGCCAGCAGCAGTGAGGACCACCCATTGATTCTTTGTAATTCAGATGCTGCCACTCTGTGCTGGCAGGCAGAAAGAGCTCAGAGTTTTAGCTATCCTGAAATTTTTATATTGGAAAGAGCCTTTTCTTTTTCAATTAGTACTAGGGAGAGGCTTTTTTCTTTATTTTTCTTTTACAAGGCCTTAAAATCTTTAGGCCTAGTTTCAGTATTTTCCCCCTTTTACCAGGAAAATCCATTTTTTTTTAAATTAAAAATTCCTTCCTTTTCTATTGGGAAATTTACTTTCCTTCCCTCTTCTCTATTGGGAAAATTTCCTTTTTTATTTTCTTTCTTTCCCTTTAATCTGGTATATTAAACCCCCAGAGACCAAAACCAAGGACTAACCTTTTGGAGAATCTGAATGAAATCTTTAGCTGTCCTGCTCTTAACAACAGTGCCCTGCTGCTTCAGCAGTCCAATTAACTGTTCTCCAGGAGCGACTGTGATCTAGCTGCACCCATGACAATTTATAACAATTCACCCACCCTTACCTTCTCTTTTCTTTAAAATGCTGGCCAGCCTTACATTCGGGTGTCCATCAGCAGTGTCCCTTCTTTCTCGGATCTTGGTGGAACCTCCACTTGTAGCAGTAATGCCCGCGCTACACCACCCATACACCATGTCCAAGCTAGGGGCTAAAGATCAAAGAACAGAGACAAAAACAGTGGGTCACTCACCTAAGCAGAGTGCCGAATGCCGTTTATTGAAGGAGGGAGGAAACCTTAAATACAGGCTTACAGCACAATGGGAGAATCCTGGAGAGCAGAAGTTCGCTACCGATGTTTTATATTCTTGCATACACCAAATGAGAGTACACAAACAAAGAACCTCTGATAAGCATTCAGGAGGAAGGAAACAGGCAGGGAATTAGCATAGGGAGGGCATCTGGTAAAAGCCAGCAAGCAGGGCAGCAGCTACTCAAGAAATGGTGTAGAGGGGGGATAACAGGGTCCAACAGGTCTCTTTCCTGAACAGAAGCCTCTCATTTTTTGTTTGTTTGTTTGTTTGTTTTGTGTCTTTGTTTGTTTTTTAATGATCACATTTATCTACATTGCTTCTGTTTTCTGTACCTTTGGAGTTATAGACAAGAAAATAACAAACTTACTCATACTGATATAGTGCAGTCTTTCTGTTATATCTTAGTAGATTTCTAGCTTCTGATCTTATGCTTACATTTCAATCACCCTCAAGTTGGCTTTTTCTACAGAATGAGAGCAGATGTCAAATTACAGTTTTCTGCATGTGGACATTTATTTATGGAAGAACCGGTCTCTTCTTTGGTGTTTACTTTTGACTCTTTCTTAAAAATCAGCTGGCTATAAATGATTGATTATTTCTTGGATAACCTCCATAGTTTTACATTTGGTTCACTGGGTAAAACTGTTTCTTTCTGTCTATGTTATGCTTCTTTGTCTACTGTGGCTCTATGGTATGTCTTGATATCAGATATACTGACACCTCCAGCTTTGATGTGTTACATGTTAATTCAACTTATTGGTGTCTTTTTTCTCTACCATATGAATTCCAATATTGTTTTCAATAGTTCTGAAATAAAATCACAGGTGTTTTGTTTGAGGTTGTATTGAAAGTATAGCTCACTTTTTCCAGCATTTATTATTTCATGATCATGTATGATCTTTCCCGTGTGTGTGTGTGTGTGTGTGTGTGTGTGTGTGTGTGTACTTCAATTTCTCTCATAGTGTTTTACAACTTTCATTATAGAAGTACTTCATTTTCAAGGTCAAACTTAATCCAGGGATTTTTCTCTACAGCTGTTTGATTGTGTTTCCACAATTTCTTTCACAGCAGGTTCATCTGGCTGATTAAATGTTACTGAGATTTATGGTTCAGTTTTATATGCTACAAATTTCCTGAGTTAAGTTATTAGTTTTAATATTGCTTTAATATTGCCTTTAGGTTTTTCTGTACATGAGAGCTTATAATCTTTAAACAGTGATAATTTGACCCTGTCCCATGCCTTGCCATTTTTATATCTTTTTTCTAAATCTAATTGGATTGTAGACTAAAACATTATCACAAAGTTGTAAATAACTCAGAAATTTATTTAACAGCTATGTTTCATGAAGAAAATTGAATGCAACCTATCTGTATTAATAACACTTGGGGAAATTGACAGATGTATAATGCTAATTCATGAAAAGGCTATGTTTCTGCATGAAATATTTAGTCCAATGATCTATAAATTCAATGTAATAGTAAACAATCATATGGAATGCCTTTTTTTATTTTAAAGAATAACAAATATCTTATGCACATCTAAATAAATCATAGTTAAAGAGTAGACAACTTAACAATTGGTTATCTGTGTGTGTCTATATACATATATATTTAAGAAGTATTTTTATGACATAAGCAAGGAGAATAATATTGCTCAGTGTATTTTATGATAAATATCTGAATTCCTATCTCATATCTCATATTATATACATAGATAATTTCCAGGTTTATAAAGTTATTTAGATAAAATAAGTGAATGTTGAAAGAGAATACATGTATAAAATAGATGTGAAAATGTGCTGTAAGCAAGTTTTAACCAATGTAAACCACAAAGTAGAAGTTCTTAGGTCAGATAATATAAAGTCAAGAATGTTTGTTCTATGAATGAATCTGTATCCAGTATAGTAGATAACTAATGGCTAACTAAATTCATGAAGCTAATATATAGAATGAATAGGGAATTCTTAGGAAATCTACCCAATCTATAAGGAGGCATAGTATAGCACACACAATCACACAAACTGAACCTCTAAATTATATGAAGGAACACACAAGTATGCATATAGTATCATGTGTGTAGATGTTCACATATGTTCAGGTTCACATGCAAATTAGTACACATACGTGTAGAGATCAGATGACCTCAGGTGTCATTCCTCAGGTACTATAAATGTTTATTTTCTTTTTTGAAGTACATGCTAGTCTGGTACTTGCTATGTAGGCAAGACTAGCTTATCAATAGGCCTAGGGACCATCCTTGCCACCGCCATCTCTCAGCACTGATATTATGAGTGTGTGCCACTGTGCCTGGCATTTTTTTTATAAGGGTTATGGGGACTGAATTAAGGCCCTTGAGCAAAGCAAGCACTTTGCCAACTGACACATCTCTCCAACCCCCAAAACGCACATTTATATTTGAAAACATAGAAACAAAAAAGAAATACTATCTTGTGTATGTCTGTCTGTATGGCAAAATTTTGAAGCCTACAAATGTTAGCAAAGGTTATCAAGTGTTTCTAGTTATGTGCTCCATGTCCCTTAGCTATTGCTGCGTGGCAAACTTAGTAGAATGACAGTGAATGGTTTTACTTATTAGTGCAAAATTTGTAGGAGGCTTATTTCTCTCAGCTGTGTGTGAGGTGACTAAAGTGCTCACAGTCTGAAGGATGGAATTATCTCAAGGCTTCTTTGCTGTGATATTAACATTATTACTGGCTATGTTTTAGAACACTCACACATGGAAGACCTTCCCACACTCAATGATGTTCTGATGCAATGGTACATTTCTGCAAGGTCTTGCTGAACCTGAGATATTGTTCTGATGAATCTTAGAGTATAAGCTACATCATTAGGAAACGAGACTCTCTGATATTAAAGTGTTATTATAAAACAATACAACCTGAATAACAATTTGAACCTAAAAAAGGAATTAAATTACTCATAAGTCAAAAATAACCCAAAACCCCTTACAATTGTACACAATTCTAAAGATACTCTTTCCTAGGAGATCAAGAGTGCATGCATAGGGTTTTTTTTTTTTATTGTAACTGTGTTTGTGACACTGGGGAGTTGAAGGTGACATAAGTATTTGATCCTATAGGAATCAATAAATACATTGGAATAATATGATGCAAAATTATACAGCACTCACCAACTGAGTAAGGTAAATGCAAAATATGAGTGTATCTAACAATCAACAAAGACATACCTTCAAAAGCAAACAGATACAGAGATAAAAGCTATTTTTGCTGTATAGAACAACCAAACTACAAATCTCTTATGGAATGTGTCTATTATAGAGTTATATAATTTTGTTTGCATAACCATGTTTAGACTATAGGAAGCTACTTCTGCAGATTGAATGTTAGCATATGAAGAGATAAAATGATTGTGATGTGACCTATTCTGTTTCAGTGTCTGTTGAGGAACCCACTGCTGATATGCTTCTCCCTGTGCAAATCCACAGAGTCTCTCAATTTTAAAGGAACTTCCGTATTTGTGCCCAAATATTTAGAAAATCAGTTTTTGTTAACGCCCTCACTTGCTACTATGCTCACAGGTATATTTTCCTTTTTACTGTACAGATTTCAAAGTATTTACAATATGTATATTTAAGTGTGATATGTATATTTAAGAAGTATGTTATGTAAGAAGAAGATACAGGGTGCAGTGTACTTGAATACTACTTACTATAAGTATAAAAACATGAAAACTCTATACTGCATCAATATTTTTAATACATAAAACTTCACAATGTTGTTTTTATAGCTCTCTATCTTCCAGCCTCCCCCTCTATATACCTGCCTATTTCCTTTCCCCTTACTGTAGGAAATGAGTGTTCTCAAGCTACAATGTGTTCTTCCTTTTTGTGCTTTTATACCTTTCTGCTTGTGGGTCTGTACCCAATGTTTTTCTAAAAAATTCACATCATTTAGTACTGATTATTTTATTTATTTCACTAGAAATTATATTTTTCAGATTCACATTGATTTGACCTCATATGTTTACATACTGGTCTTTTCATACATTCTGGTGCATCAGCTCAGGTATAATAGATGTACTAACAATTGCATACTCTACCTTGGCTTGTAAGGATAAACTTTCATGCAAATTTGGTATCAATAGCAATGACTTAGACTCATCTAATCTTGTCATTCTGCAGAGTTTTCAGGCTTCTATCCCAAAGCTTTGATTTTGTCAAGTGCCCAGAGTGAGTTATATTATGTTTTGAGAAGCTGCCTACTTTAGGAAGTCATTGGCCTGTAGTTTTCTGAGAAAGTCTCTTAGAAAATTCTTCCCCCATTCTTTAGAGTCTTATCTGTAAAACCACCTTTCACAAAGAGCTGTAGCTCAAGGAAGTGATCTGACTGGCAGTGTCTCAAGGTAGACTCTTTGTTTAAAAATATTTTTATCTTATAATTAATTTAATTTTACATATCAACCATGGATTCTTAAGAGAAAACTGCTGATAACTTAAGGTAGATGTGTAAGAGAAATGCTCTCTCCCACTCCAATCAGCTAACAGTTGCCAGTAGCTCCATGGCTTGTGCTTGGAGTTCTTGCCCAATGTCTGTTGTCATGCTGGGATGTGGTCTCACTAGGGCTTGCACAGGTTTTTTGGACACTATTGTACATGCTGTGCCTTCATGTGTGCCTCAGCCTTGGTGTAGTCATAAGACACTGTTTCTTTGTAGTTATCCACTGTCGTCTGACTTTTTACACTCTTTCTTTTTCCTCTTCCACTGTGATTCCTGAGCCTTTGCAAGAGGGGCTACAGTGTACATCTTCCATGCAGAGCTGAGCATTCTTCAATTTCTGTCTCTGGATCTTGGCCATTGTGGGCCTCTGCTCTAATCACCATCTGCTGGAGATAGATTCTTCTCAGATGATTGTTGAGAGATGTATTGATCTATGGAATTATAATAAATGGCTAGAAGTTGATTTAATACTATATCCAACTAGCAGAGTAATAGTAGTAGGTTCTTCCCTAGGGCCTATGACCTGTCCAGACACAGGTTTTCAGGTTAGTAATAGTGCAAAATATCAATTTTGTCGTGTTCATTGAGACTTCAGCACATCAGAAAGTGACTGCTTCCTCCCCTAACATTCATCTCACTGTTACAACAGGGGGTACAGCTTGCCATGCCAGTCATTATCATAGTTCTCACAGATAACACATGAATATGACTGATAACTACGGTTCTCCTCCAGCAGGGTGTATAGATCCTTCCACATTATGAAAGCTAACCAGTCAGGTTGAAGCATCCTTGTGAGTACCAGCCTGATTTTTCCATGATTTATACTTCATTGGCAATAATCTGTGATGTTTGGGGGGGTGCATGAAACATCACTGTCCAACAATTCTAAAAGAAATAGCCCATTTTTCTGAGGCACAGTTCCCACAAAGTGATATAAACAGGGACCAGTTAATGTATGTACTCAGAGTAAATTGTAACATAGAAAACAAAAACAAAGCAAAGCAAACAACAACAACAACAAATCAAATCCTAAAGTTAGAGAACTCAAATTTTGCATAATGGCCACTAGTTATGCTTGTCCTTTGATCCAGAGGAAGACATTATTACCCCAGATAACACATTTCTTCTCTTAGCTTTTGAATAAATATCGTCATGTCCTCTGAAAATCATAAGCTAACTTGTCTCTTCTCACAAGGCACAGATACACTCTCTATCATCTATGCCTATTTACAGTACAAAGGAACTGTATATATAAGAGAATAGAATAAAGAGCAGCCTGTTACAGTATTTATATCCATCACATAAAACTTCTAGGGGAAAAAAATCACCTGATAACTATTCTTACATTTGTATGCTATAGGAAGAGACTAAATGTTGGCATAATGGGAAGAAATTGCAATATATATTGCTAACTGAAGCTTTCCCTAAATATGGAGACATACAAATGTTGAAAGGAGGAGACTACAAAAATTATATGTGAACCCCAACCAGAACAAACACTGGTGTAACTATAGCAATTTCAAGTGCAATGACATTTCAAGCCAGATTTAATGGTATGAGTCAATAAGTGATGTATATCATAAAACTGTAAGTTGACATTACTCAATAATATTTTTTAAAACATATAAAAAATCACATAAAATTAATTAAAAGAGCCAGACCCTGGTAGGGCATGCCTTTAATCCCAGCACTTGGGAGGCAGAGCCAAATGGATCTCTGTGAGTTCAAGGACAGCCTGGTCTACAGAGTATTATCCAAGACAGGCACTAAACCTACACAGAGAAACCCTGTCTCAAAAACAAAATAATAATAATAATAACATAAATTAATTAATAAATTAAAAGACCCTCTAAGAACTCCTGTTTCTTCTCTCCCTCATCCTTTCTTTTAGTTGCTGGTGTTCTTCACATCTGAGATTCTAAGGTAAAATGATTTTCTCACTAGAGTTCTTACTCTCCACTCTTCTGAAGTCCATCAAATTAACACTAATCCATAATATTTACTTAGAAATTTTTGCCCACACAGTATATATTTCACTTTCTAATAAATATATCTATGAATGCCTATGTAAAATACCTAAATATTTTCTTTTTCAAAACATTTTTCTAAACACAAAGCAGTAATGCATTAAATCTACTAACAAGTTTATAATGGATGTGTCATTATTTTTATACTTAATTCAACAACATCATAAATTTCTTGAAATGATTTTAACTCTTATACATTATTACTTATTCACTAGTTATGGTTTTTCTTATGTGTATACATGCATGACCTTGCAATAACACACATGTGGAAGTCAAGAGTAACTTGGGGGAGTCACTCTTGCATAATACTCTTTAGGTTCCAGGGAATGGTGGCATGCATCTTTTCTTATGGAGCCATCTTGCTGGCCACATAGTGGCACTCTTCTCTTTAGTTTGAGTTAATCTATTGGTAAGGCATTCAACTACTTTTGTTTGTTGAGATGGGGTGGGATGCAGCCCAGACTGATCTTGCACTTGAACTTGATCTGTCCTTGAGGCTGCTCTGCCTGCTTTCAGCTGTGCTCTGCCATACCCAGTTCAATTGGTTTTGGTTCAATTTATCAAGCTTCTCATTTCTAAGCTTTGTATTATTTTTCAGAATCTCTCTTTATTGAGTTGTTTTCTCTTATTTTTAATTAATTATTAATTCATACTGTTCATCTACTATGTATTTCTAATTTTCATAATTTTTTTATATTGAGGTTTCCACATGAGCTCACACATACAATTCTTTACTTTTGTACAGATGGCATTCATAATATGTTGAATTCTTCCTGTGTGACTTGGAATAATTGGGATATTTCTCATGTGAAGTTGTGTTTATTTACTGAATAGTTTATAATACAATGTGTTTATATCTTCATTGTTTGTGATCACAATTTTGCAACAGAGATTGCCATGTCAAGATCATTGTAAATCATCATTTCTGCAAGTCTTAATAGAGTGGACAAACTCTGCCGTTTCAAGCAGATGTGTAGACAGCCTAACTTTTGGTGTACATTCTCAGTGGTGACTCTTTCTGGAGTCATAACACTGGTAGGAGTCATAGACTTCTAAAGAAACTGTTGACAGTAACTCTGTTATTTGAAAGTGATTCTTAGGTTGGTTGCTGCATCAGTGTTGCTTGGTCTATGGATGGACTGAAGATATTTCATGGTGAATATTAGCAATTAGAATCATAGCTTATACTTTGTGACACTCCGTCACCAGATTCAACCAGTCACATGAAGTCTGACCTGCTGCAGCTTTGACTGTTGTAGAATTAGATGTAGATGTGGTCTCTCCTACCATTATGTTTTGATATCCATTGCTATGGTATGGATATTTATCCTGGATCTAATTTCACTCCCCCACAACCTGTACTGGCTAACAGGTGGAGTTGTATGTTTCCTCCATTTCATTAAGTAGAAGGCCCAGTAGGGTTCAAGAAAGACTGGGTTATGACTGGAACTTAGTTAATTCTTCAGAAAATATAACTCTGGGTATAATGTATATCAGGCCCTTGAGTTGTTGTCAAGTTATTGTGGGATGAAGAAGAGAGAAAGGGAGAACTTTTGAAAATAATATAAATAGATAAATAATAAGAAATTGAAAGGTTGGAACTGTCACTCAGTGCTGGAACACTTGCCTATGGTACATGAAAATCCCCATCATTTAAAAAATAAAAGAAGAAAAAAGGAAAAATTAAAAAGATAAAATAACAAGAAATAAAAATCCACATTAAAATGATAATAAATGGAGGAAAAATATCTTCCTGGATAGATCTCTCTGGATCTCCTAGAGCTGAAATTCTCAAGGAATAGGGTGAGAATAGTAGGTTGTATTTTCAGATTATTCTCATTCTTATCAATTTTCACCAAACTATTTAGAGTAGAAGCAGGCTTTGCCCAACATTTGACAAAGTCAGGGCATGTTGCGTGTACTGGTGGTATGTACCCTCAGGAGTCTGTAATACACTGCACATGGATATCGATGGTAGAGCAGTGAGACTATATTACCATAAGAGCATAGGAGGGATATGCTGTTTTAAGCATATCTTCACTTAAGATGTTTTATTCATTTATTTCATCCCTTGAAAGAGAGAGCTTGTGCTGAGTGTCCCTCTTCCATAATCTCAGACCTGAACTTGGATTTTTATTTTCTCAATTATGTGTTTTCTATGCACTCTTCTTGTTTGTTTTACTTTTTCAAATGTTACCTTTACTTCTTGCTTCTTGTTGTGATTTTTTTACTCTCACTCTTTACTCTTTGCTCTTTGGTGGCCCTCAGCCCACCTCCCAAAGAAATCACAGAGAGGCTCATTCTTACTTATGAATACCTGCCCTTAACTTGGCTTGTTTCCAGACAGCTTTTCTTAACTTAAATTATCCTATCTTTCTTTTGCCTCTGGGCTTTTAACTTTCTCTATTTCTGAATACATTTCCTTACTTCCTACACCATGGCTGGCTGTGTAGCTGGATGCCTGGCCCCTTGCATCCTTCTCTCCTCCTTTTCTTGTTTCTTGATCTCCTATATCCCCAGATTTCTCCTATTCATTTTCTCTGCCTTCCAGCCCCACCTATCCTATCTCCCACCTTGCTATTGGCCATTCAGCTCTTTATTAGACCAATCAGGTGTTTTAGACAGGCACAGTCACAGCTTCACAGAGTTAAACAAATGCAACATAAAGAATACAGTACATATTTGCATCATTAAACAAATGTTGAACAGCATAAACAAATGTAACACATCTTAAATAAATATTCCACATCTTTTCTTTCACTTCATTTCATTTGTATGTATTTATTATGGAGTGATTTAATCTTGTGTTTGTGTTGTATTGGTGTTTTTTTTTTTCCTCTACCCACTACTACACATTGTGGTCTACATTTGGATCTGATTGGATTGCAGTATTGTGTGAGTTTACTTTGCTATTCTGAGTGATTTCTATTTTTCTATCCTCCTCTTTTTTCTTAGTTTTCCAGCTCATATCCTACCTGTGATTTTCTCTTCCTAAGTATTTATGCTAAAGTAGAAAAACCATAGCTTATACTGTGTATTCTGGAGTTTCACATTGTAAGACTGCTCATGTTGATCTTCTATGAGAGATCTCACTGAGTTGGTTCACAGAGACAGCCTATTATTACAATTAAGTCTCTTGCAATAAGCCATACATTCAATTACTTAAGCAATAATATTTCTCAGTAAGACAGCTCATAACTTCTATATGGTATGGACTAAGTTCCTGGCTTGAAGTAGATATCTAGTGTATAGGAGCAACACATCACCATCCTTACCAGAATCCAGTAGACCTATAATGGCTTCATCCCTATCCACAAAATTTATATATTATGAAGTCTAGATTTATTCAGTTACTACATCATCTAGATTTTGGTTTTGTTTTGTTTTAAAATCTGTATTGAGATTTAGCGGGATTGTCATCTATGTGTAATTTTTCTATTCTCTCAAATGTTGCTTTTAAACAGTGTTTTTGTCTTCCTTTTCTCAGGAGTTATTGTACTTCCAGGAAATGCAGTTGGCCGCTTTGTGGGAGGTTTAATTGTTGACAGGCTGGAGATGTCTTGTAAGAACAAAATAAGATTCGTAGTGGTGACGTCTACTGTAGCACTCATGCTTTTAGCTTTAATCCTTTTTGTAGAGTGTGAAACAGTGGAATTTGCTGGAATCAATGAAGATTATGATGGGTAAATATAAGAGTTTGTATGCTAGATTTTAAAATTATAATTAAGAAAATATTTTTCAGAAAAATGATCCAGTAACCATATATATTTATATAAGTCTTGGAATTATTAAACATGTAAATGAAGTATAAAAGAGAGTTTTACTCTTCATATTAATGGTATATATCTCAGAGAGATGTGTGTATCATATATTCATGATAGAATTAAAACTAGAATTTTATGTTACTGTATGTAGCAAGTACAAGATGGTATTAGAATATGTATAAAGTGATTTGGTAGCATTATATGGAGTGAACAGACTATATATTTAGAAATATATATATATATATATATATATATATATATGTGTGTGTGTGTGTGTGTGTGTGTGTGTGTGTGTGTGTGTATACATACAATAACATGTAGTGAAAAAAGAAGTCATGAATTAGAAAGAGTGTGTAAGGCTTGAATGGAAGAAAGGGAGAGGAGAAACATACTTATATTTTATCTCCAAAAAAAAAAATTAAAGACCAAAAAAATTACATATAAATACTATTAGTAGGGCTAGAGAGATTGCTCAGAATGCCTGCTATTCTTCCAGAGAGCCTGAATTTGGTTCCAAGAATCCATGTCAGTTGGTTGATAATTATCCCAGGTCCAGGGGATCTGACATCCTCTTTTGTTGTCTGAGGGTACCCACCCCCATGACATGTTCTTATACAGATACATGCATACTCACAAATAAAATGTAATAAAAATAATTTGAAGATGTAAAAATTGTATTTGATTGAGACCTTTAGATATCTATATGTAAAGATATAAACTTGGATTCCTACTTTGTATTTTACAGAGTAATTTAAAATGAATCATAAGCATATATGTAAAATATTTTCTAAGAATATGAGGGAAAATCATTTTACTTTGAAGTTAGTAAGGATTTCTTTCACATGACATAAAACACATAATTGAGGAAGAAAATTCCAAGTTGGACTTCATAAAAATTAAAACCTGCTTTTTCAAGAACTTTTTCTGTTTTTTTTTTTATTGTTGTTTGTTTGCTTTTTTGGTAAGGGGGTTTGATACAGGGTCATACTATGTATACCTGGTTGTTCTTGTATTCACTATGTAGACTAAACTGGCCTCGAATTATAGAGATCGATCTGACTCTGCTTTTGCTTCTGACTCCCATTTCCTGGAATAAAAGATGTGCACCATCATACCTGGCTTTCAAGGACTTTTTGTTTTTAAAATCAAAGGCACCAATTGTAAAAAGATATTTGAAAATAACATATACAAAGTGAAAGATTTGTTTCTGATCATATAAAATCCCTAATAGCATTTATATTAGTAAAAAGAAAATAACACAATAAATGACAAATAATTTGAATCTACACTTTCCTTTCTTCAAATTTTATATATATGTATACACACATACATGTTTGTATATATTTCCCACATATATATGGAAAATATGCAGAAATAAATTCATTACCATTAGTCACTAGAAAAATGTGAACCAAATGTCACAATCTTAACTATTGTTCCCATATCAGAATGCTTAAGTCATTAAAATCATACTGTTAAAGAGGAATGTGGAGAACAGTTGAAACTCCTGTAGACCGCTAGCAGAAATACAACCATAAACTGAGGGGATCCCTGAAGGTGTCGTGCAGGGAGCGTAATGAAATGTGAAGAGGTGCGAATGAAATCTCAGTTCAGATTGAATTTGTCAACACTGATCAAACTTAGGGGAGCCTGATGCTGTTTTGTCTCTTTTCCATTTTTTGGGTCCACACTGCTCAGGTGCCATCCTTTCCCACTTCTGTTTACTAAACTCCATCCAGTTCCTCATTCCAGATGTTTCCATTCACTGTGCCCTTCTACATTCACAACCCTTCTGCACTATTTCTTTTCTCTCAAGTCAGGTTGGTTTCCACTCTCAGTGTATTTCCATCTTCGTGGGATAATTTATACATGAGGTAAGTTCATGCTGAGCCCCAACCTTCCTGCTGTGTTTCAGCTGTTAAATTTCTTATAGACTTTAACCATGACTCTCCAGAAAGCAACTTAAAGAAGAGAGTCAATCCCTCAGTAGTGATAGGGCAGTTTAGGGTGTATCCAATTGACTTAGCCACAGAATTTAATCATGTTCTTTAAATTTATCTAACATAAAAGATAAGCACTCACTGAGGCATTGCTTTGATAAGCAGGAGAGGAGAATGTCCTCCATATACTGAATAACCAATATCTCAGGAAATTTAATCAGCACAAGCTTAAGGCATTTATGACTTTTAAATATTTTTATCCCATGAAGGAACCACTGAAACTAAGTTATTCCTGCTATGAAGGAGAAGGAAAAACAAACAAACTAAGCTCCGTGACAGTCTGGTCCTAGCTCAAGGTACAGGTGGTGGAGCTCCATCTGCCTTTCCTTGAACTGAGGTGTTGCTACTCTGAACTAGTAGGGTCTGAGCTGGCAAGAGGCAGGCAGAGAGAGAACTCTGAGTTCTGGTGCAATCATGCAGGAGGGCGAGCCGGAAAATTGTGTGGCTAGCCTGGAATCTGAGTCCATTCTGCCTGCCCTGCCAAGATGTGTATGACAGAAAATCCCTTCTTCCTTCTCTCCCTCCCCTTTTTCCTTCCCCATCTCCATTTTATTAAATAATTGACAGGGATTTTTTTTCTCCCTTCTCATGGGATTTCTTCATATCAGTTCCTAGGCATATAAAGTTGCAAAGCTATAGCTCTGAATATTTTGTTTTTCTGGCTCTTAACAAACATTTCAATAATTCTACAGCATGTTTTGTCACAAAGACTGAGAAGAGTCCATGTTAGTACCACTCTTTCAAGGGTTGAGATCCCTTTTCAATGAGAGGCCTGAGTTTCCTGAAACCCTAATACCTATTTAAAGAAAACTTTCCTTACCTTCCAGGAGGGTCATGTGCCCCACAATTTAGCATTCTTAGGTGTCACTGCAGATAGTGAAATGAACCAAGAATAGATGAGAATGAAAAAAAAAACTCAGTTCAGATTGACTTTGTCAACCTGAATCAAATTTTGGGGAGTCTGATGCCAAATCAGGTATAATGTCAGCATATTTAAACACAGTATAATTTTGAAAAACATTTTCTGGTGTAATAGGATCCCCAGCGCACAAAGAAGCATAGTTACATTAAAACTCAACTCAAGGTCCATGACATTTCTTCCAAGAAGATGAGTTATAGAGATAGATGATCTGTGTTATCTGAAGAACATAGGAAAGGATTTGGCATGGTTATGGTCATTCATATAGAGTGGAGATCATATAGGCTATTAGCTACCTCTGTCCTTGTTGTAGGAGCCTGGGAGAGCCCCTAGCTTTACAGGTAATGTAAGAATCATTTAGATACATCTGGTCCTGGCTGTAAGTGCTCAATATTGCCTGCTCAATGGATAATGCAGATCACAAGATTTTTAATCACTTCCAATTTCCAGATTTCTGGTTGGAAGAAAAGTTCTATGTCCATTCCTTTGAGATGAAAGTCCTGTGTACTTAGCATTTCTGGTTTCCCTGGTGATCTTTGAGCACAAATAACTTTGTGCTCCTAGTAATAAACCACTTTGGAAAAAGTGACAGTTTCTTGAAAAGTTTAATAAAAAAAGGAAGTGGTAGCTAGAGAGTTGTTTCAGTGTTTAAGGACCCTTGTTCTCCTTCTGAGGACTGAGGTTTGGTTGCCAGCACCCACACTGAGGGGCATAACTGTCTCTAAGTCTAGTTCCAAGACATTCAATGACACAATTGTGCTTCTGTAGGCACATCCCTCACATGGCACACAAATACACATTCCAACCAAACACACAAACATACACACATAAAAGAGTTCTAAAAAAGTTACATGAAACCTTTCCAACTATTTAAATATGCTTTTAACACTAATATAAGAATCATGGAAACCTATGTCCATGTAAGAGCAAATAAAGATCATTTTCATGTATTTATATGAACCACTTACATGCCTGGTGCCTCTAGAGACCATAAGAGGACATCAGATTCCTTGGAACTGGAGTTAAAGGTGGTTGGGAAATGCATTGTGAATGTTGGAAATGGAGTTTTGGGTCTCTGGAAGAGCAAGCAGTGCTCTTAAGAGCTAAACCATCTCTCCAGGATTATCAAATGGTATACTCTTAAATGTGGGCTTTATTATTTTTTTAGACTTCAGAAAACCTGTGGAAAAATTATTTAAATGAGCACATGAGTGGATCTTATTGATATCTTGACATGTGCATTGATAATTTAAATGATGGTGCTATAATTGTTTTTAATCTCAACTTCTCAGGTCAGGTCAATTTGGAAATCTCACAGCTCCATGCAACATGCAGTGTGGTTGCTCAAGCTCCATCTACACTTCTGTATGTGGAAGAGATGACAAGGAGTATTTTTCTCCCTGCTTTGCAGGCTGCAAGGCTTTAAAATACTTAGAAAATGAAGAGGTAAATTTTATTTATTATGCTTCTTGCTCTCCAGTACCATGCTCAATTTGTAGACAATGATTAGATTCTTCTCCCACTGCTCTCTAAAAATTTGCTCTTCTATTTTTCTTATTTTTAGTCTTAGAAACACAGAAAGAAACTAAAAATCCTGTGCCTTTTTTCCTCTCAGAAGGGAAGACAGCAGTTTGTGCTTTCTGAGTTCCCTTTCAGCTGCACTCACTGAACTTTGAACACAATCTTTCATATACCAAAAGATTTTCTGGTGCTATTCTGTGAGTCAGCTTTCCTTCAAATCTGCCTTCTGCTGGGATTCAGAAGGCCTACTCTGTATTTTCCTGCTATTTCTCTATTTCTGCTCCACAGTCACTGAGATATGGATGAAATTTTTGTTGGTGGTATTGAATCCACTGCTCTGCATCTGAGCCTTTACACCCCTGGTTCCTCGTTTTTCGACTGTATACTAGATCTTACTATATATACAAGGCTTTCAGAAAACATATCTGACACTCTGGAAAATTCAGATCCATACAGAAATCACATGAATGAGAGAAGTATGGCTTAACTGAATTGAATCTTCTGAATGGGGATGTTGCGGGGAGGAAGGCTGGGGGTGGGAGGAGGAAAGATATTGGGATTTGTGGGTGGTCTGTAAAATGAATGAAAAATTTCTTAATAAAAAACCCCTCTAGTTACATCTCTTATAGCATGTCCATGAAATTTATTATTTCTTTGTCTGCTGATAATGCCTACAACTGGTTTAATTTTTCCCTAGTCCTTCTTCTGTCATAAAGAGCAATCGAGTATTCTATTACTTGTCTGAGTTTGTAGAGTTTCCTTTTTTGATTTTCTGTGTATGTACATTTTGATGTAAGTGTGTATGTGTGTGAACATGAAGCAGCTATACACAGCTATGATAACATTTGATACTTAAAAATGGAAAAAGTATTCAGTCTCAAAATATGTGAATAAAGTAATGGTCAGAAGCCAGTCTCTGAGTCATTCCTTAAGAGAGGTCCACCTTGGTTTTTTTAGGCAGTCTTTCACAGATTGGAGATCTCCAAAGAAGGACCCAGGGGTGCACACACCTCTGCTTTTACAATAGTGAAGTTACAAGCACACCACCAACCTGGGACTTTTATGTGGATGCTAGGGATCAAACCTAAGTCCTGATTCTTGGTACTTCAATGACAGAATTATCTGCCCATGAACATTTTGTAGTTGCTAATTATGTTTTTTTCAGTTTCTATCTTTTAAATAGTAAAACAATATGGATCTTGGTACTAAAAATCCTGTGCCTTTTTTCCTCTCAGAAGGGAAGAGAGCAGTAAATAGGCATATTTACTGATTCACACACACACACACACACACACATATACATTCATATATGCACATACATATATTAGGTCAATATCTTTAGTAGCATTTATGATTTAGTATGATGAAAAGGTTTTTAACAAGCATTAGTATATAAGCATTAGTATAAAAATTTTTTTGCCTTTATAAAAATCATTTTTCTAAAGTGCTGTATGTTAAAATAGTATTTAAGTGATTAAAATATGAGAGAGATATAAAAGGAATAGAAAGGTATTATAAACTCCCATATAAAGTTTTCCATACTAGATCCTCCCCACTTTTATACCCAATTAAATATGCAGCCTTCCCTTCTCTCTATCATTAGAAAAGGACCAGGCATATAATAATAATAATAGTTAGAATATACAATACAAATAAACCAGAGTAGAGCAAAACAAACTTTGAAGAAAAATGGCTAAAGTGAAGCACAAGAAACACATGCAGATGCTGAGAGACACACATTTATATACACAGAAACCCCATGAAAACAAAATTGAAAGCCATACCCTATAAGCAAAGTATCTATGGGGTAAAAATAGATAGACAAGTAAATAAATAAATTTCCCAGGTAAAGTATTATAAGACAAAACCAATAATAACAACAAAATACAAACAACAAACCCCTCATAAATAACATTTGTTTTTTATATTGGTCAGTTACTGATGGGCATGCAATCTGCCATTGAGAGTAGTTTGATTGCCTAGGAGACTTGTCTGGAAAAAAGAATTTTTTCCTTTACAAGTGGATGTCCATTGGAGACAGTTCCTGGAATAATTTTGAGGGCGAGTGTCTACTTCCCCCTTTAGAGCTGGTTCTCACTCTCTGCATACACATGGATCTCTGCATTTGTTCCTATGTGCTACAGGAAGAAGCTTCCATGATAATGCCTGAGCAAGACACTGATCTGATTAGTGGATTGTCATTAGGAATCATTTAGTGGCTATGTTCCTTTAACTTAAGAATAATATAATAATATTAGGTTTTCTCCTGGGTCTGTGGCCTATGTGGTCATATATTTTTGGCCACTAGGAAGTGTGACAAGTGGTTCCATCTCATAGAATGGGCCTTTTATGGTTGGTTACTTCCACAGAATTTATGCCACTGTGGCATCAATGTTACTTGCAGGCAATACACTTATTGTAGATCATAGGAATTATAGCTGGATTGTTATTTACCTTTCACCTTTGGTAGCCTGGAGAGTAGCTTACAGTACCATGAACACTAGTCCTAGTCAGTCGGGGCAGGGCTCTATGTAGGCACCGGCACAATTCTCTACATTTGGTGAGTGACATAAGTGTTGTCTTCAGCAAGAGAGCCTTGTCATCAGTTTGTGGAGAGCAAGTTATCGCCTTGGAAACAGCCTGAGTTGTTTGAGAGTTCTCATGGGGCCTCTTTGCCCAAAATTTTCTTGTGTAATCAATTCCCTGAACTGGATGTTTCATTAGGTGCTAAAAGATATATAGGTGGGGGTTTTTCTCCCTTGTGATTTGGAGATTACATTGAGATTTCTTTCATGCATGTTTTAAGAAATGTATATTATCTTTGTGTATGACATTTCAAAATTCCCTGAGTATTAGCTGTCTATCCCCAAAATCCCTCCCTTCATTCTCGCTTGTCTCCCCCTCCCCATTTGTTCCTCCTATCCCTGTCCATTCATAACTATTTTGTTTCCCCATCCTAGGGAGATGCATTGCTTCTCCTAGTTCCTGACTCTATATCTAACCTAGGAGATTCTACAGATTGCAGCCTGCTTGTCATTGTATTAATAGCCAAAAACCACCTATAACATTACATATTTGTCTTTTGAGGTTAGGATTAACTCTCTCAGGCTGACTTTTTTTTTTTTTATACTTTCATCCATTTAGTTGCAAAATTTATGAATTTTTTTTACCACTGAGTAATATTCCATGGTGAATGTACCACCATATTTTTCTTAACCATTTATCTGTTAATGCACATCTAGGCTGTTTTCTAACTCTGGCTATTATAAATAGATCAGCAATGAATATGTTTGAGCAAGTGTCTTTGTAGTAGGATGTAGAGACCTTTGAGTATAGACCCTAGTGATATAAATGGATCTTGTGGTAGATCTGTTCCAGCTTCAAGAGGATTTGCCACACTGATTTCCACAAGATGGCACTCCTACCTGTTCATATATTTTTAATGACACACATTATTTTTCACATTTCTTTTTTTTTTTAATTTTTCTTTTTTAAGAAATTTATCCACAAATTCCCCTCCTCACTCCTCCCACATGCAATCCTTTTCCCAAGCCACCCTGCATCCCCACATCCCCCAAATCGAGGTCTCCCATGGGGAACCAGCAGAGCCCAGCATACTGAGCCTAGGCAGGTCCAGCCTCTTACCACTGCCACAAGGATGTGCAAGGTGTCACACCACAGGCACCGGATTCCAGAAGCCTGCCCATAGACCAGGGACAGATCCCAATTCCCCTGCCTGGGTGTCCACCAAACGGTTCAAGCCAAACAAACATCTTCTGTCCCCAGAGGGGTTAGTCCAGTCCAATGGGATCTCCACAGCAACCAGTCAAAAAATAAAATTGTCCCCAAAGGGAATGGCACTATTAGGAGTTGTAGCCTTGGTGGAGTAGGTGTGGTTTTGTTGGAGGAAGTGTGTCACTGTGGGGATAGGCTTTGAAGTCTTGTTCTCAAGCTTCACTCAGTGTGATAGTTAGTCAACTTCCTGTAGCCAGCAAGATGCAGTACTCCCAGCTCCAGCACTCTGTTTGCCTACATGCTGCCATGTTCATCTTTATGATTATAATGAACTGAACATCTAATACTGTAAACTAAATGTTTAAACTGTAAATTAAACCCTCAATTAAATGTTTTCTTTGTAAGAGTTGCCAAAGTTATGGTATCTTTTCACAGGAATAAGAACCTTAAGACAGAGCTTGGTACCAGGAGTGATAGTCCTGAACATGCATTAGTCAGGAGGACTTTGGGCTTTGGTACTTGGGGTCTGGAAAGCAATGGAATGTTTTAAGCACTGTTTAGTGGAGCATACTAGGAAGAACATGGAAGATAATGGTGATGATAATAATTTGAAGTGTTGGGAGTTGGCTCAAGAGGTTTCAGAGAAGAATTTTAGGAAGTTGTCTAGAAATCGTTCT
This sequence comes from Onychomys torridus, assembly GCF_903995425.1. NCBI lineage: Eukaryota > Metazoa > Chordata > Mammalia > Rodentia > Cricetidae > Onychomys > Onychomys torridus. The sequence continues at coordinate 12,710,056 of NC_050465.1, forward strand.
TGTGATATTTTGGTGAAGAACATGGCTACCTTTTGTACTTTTCTGAAGAGTCTGTCTGAGGTTAAAGTGAAGAGCTCTGGATTAATTCTCATGGCAGAAGAAATTTCAATATAACCTGGTATAGACTATGTCTTCTGATTTAAACTTTTTAAAAAACTTTTTCAAGACCATATTCCTCTGTGTAATAGTCCTAGCTGTCCTGGAACTAGATTTGTAGACCAGGCTGGCCTCAGACTGACAGAGATTCCCCTGCTTCTGCCTCCCAAGTGCTAGGACTAAAGGCATGCAACAGTACCACCTGGGTGTCTTGTGTTTTTAGTGGTAATTCTACTGAAGTTTATAATGAAAAAGAACAAGTTAAGCAGGATAAATTAAAAATTGTAAAATTTGAAGGAAAGAAGAGCACCAAGAACTTGAATGGAGCTTAATCTTAAGTTCAAGAGATAAGTAGATTAAGAATTCAAACAAAGAGAGCAATGAAATCAGGGCATGACTCCCACACCAGCTAAGTTTCCAACTTGCGGAATGGAATTAAAGAAGAGTTCAGAGCCAAACATGTTGGTGCTAATTCCAGCACTGGGAAGGCAGAGGCTGGCAGATCTCTGAGTTTGGGGTCAACTTGGTCTAAAGGTCAAGTCAAGGACATCCAAGCATAGGTGGCAAAGAAAAACAGAAAACAAGGGGCCATGTTCTAAGTCCCAGTATGGGGCAAAACTTGGCAGCTTTGGCCATGTGGTTTGGCTTTAGAGTCAAGAATACAAGAAATGGGTTACAAAAGTTGCCTCTGTGCATAAGGACAGCTACCAAGGCTAGGCATGTGTCCCTGAATGGAGGCCATTTTGTGAATCTGTGAAGTTGAGGTGGGGACTGCCTTGGAGAGCCCAAGATGGCAGACATACCAGAGTTGTGGAATACATGCTGGGGAGAGCTACTAACAGGGAGTGGAACCAGCCCAAGAGAAAGAAGTGTGCTGCAGTCAAACCTGAATGGAGCTGGAGATCTGAAGAGCATTTTGACATGAGACATGGAGGGGCAAAGTCTGGATTTTGCCCTGCTGATTTTCAGTCTTGCTTTGGTCCAGTATTTCCTCTGTTACAGTATTTGTTACAAAATTCTGCTGTTACACCTATTTTCTGAAATTTTCATTTCACTTTTAGATTAGGATGCTATGATTTCACAAAATCCAAATATCTAGCAATATGATCCATACTATATTCTATTTCTCATAGTTTCTTGTACATATACATATACAAATTCCATCAGCCATATCTGGAAATATACTTGTACTAAGAGAAGAAAAGCAGTTAATCATATAGCTCTGAAAAATACTTAAAATGAAGTATTCTGAGTTCTCTTCTGGGGAGGCTCCTCTTGCTTGATGTACACTGCAGGTATAGATTAACTTGCTTCGTTTTCTCTTCATGAAAACATACTAGTATGTGTTTTTTTGATAACAGTATGACTAATATGCTTACTTCAGTTTCCAGTTTTCATCTAAGTACTAACCTTTCAAGTAATTCCTCATCTCCATCCCCATGTCTCTGACTTTGTGTATCTCATCATTTGATTTTATTCTCCACTCATCACTCCCCCCATGGATATTTCTACCTTGCCCTCTAAAAATAGCAGGAGTTTTCTTTCCAAGCACTACTTCCGTTTTATTTTATCCACTGACTAATGTCTATCCACCTAACCTTGCCCCCGACTGCTTGCTTCCCATTAAGTGGCCACAGAAGAAGTAAATATCTTCTTTTTCCTCCTATGATTCAGGGCCATTCTGATCTCCTTCTCCCAAGTACCTCTCATTGATATTTTTCTCAATAGAATATATTTCTATTGTGCCTCCTTGTTTCATTCCCGTCTAGCCTTAAGACAGTTCCTCTCATTCCTGGCAGAACGTTTAGAGCTTGGGTCACTGATGCTCTGTCTAACATGTCTGAAAATTTTGAAATTCCTCTTGAGGGCCTAATTTACTACTTTTATATTTCCTTCACTCCTTCCTTCCCTATAACATTGCATGAATCCCACTCCATTTGACATACTTTTGTGCTTCTATTGAGCAAACCATAGCTGATTTCTCATCAGAATCTACTCTGTCGATGATTTCAGTATGAATTTTCTCACACAAAAGTAAATCCATTTATTCCCACTATTGCTAAAACAAGGACTTCTCTAATTTTTTAATTATAGAGTATAAAATTCTAAAATCTTAACAAGAGACAATTAAACTTTGTTTTCAGTCTGGCTCTTAGTCACCTTAGTTTCTGTGATTTATAGACAATTACTGCACTGCATTCTGGTCCTTCAGCTCAGCTCAGCACACTTCTTTACATGTGTTCTGTCCTAGAAGTCAATCATAATACTAGGGGCCTATAATGAAATAATTTGTGCATATCAGAATGATAGAAAAAGAGAAGTGAAATCAAGAGTCGGCAAATGACAGACAGACAACACACTCGACAGTGGTTTGAATCCGCTGCAATTTTACTATCAAGTCATACAAGGAACAACAAGAGCTTGGCAATAATTCAATTACATCATCTTTTAAAAGCAGCAAGCACACAATTATTAATCGATGCTAGACATATCCCTTCACCCACAGGAACTTCATGGCCCGAAGAGCGTCTGTGATTTCTAAACTTAGAACAGTTTCTTGCCTTATGTAGACTCTTGGTGGTTGCAGCCATCTTACCCCAGCAGTTTCCCATGCTGAACTTCCCCAGTGGAGGGGCCACCATCTGCCTCCTATGAGATAACTTTCTCTACCATAAACCACTTTAGTTGGGATTCCCAAAGGATTCCTAGTGGGTGAGTGTTCATTCCCTGGAAGTGTCTGAACTTTATACTTTCTTTATCTAGCAGCTCGGGTTTTTTAAGAAATAGCTCATTTTGGGTATCTGATTCATCACATCCCCAAAAGTTTTATTTTCTTTCCCACTCTATTCCTTTAGGAGCTTACAGAAGAGGGGGATCTTCTAGGAAATTCTTTTCTTGACTATTCTTTCTCATAATCTTAACCAGGTCATCGGTTCCTAGCCCAATAGTCATGCCATCATGAGTCTGATTAAGATCCATGTCCAGCTTCCCATATCCTCCATAGTTCACAACCCAAGCATTCATTAACTTTCTGTGCTTCATAGATTAATTAGAACATTATACAGAACCAATAGCCCAGGGAACTCATGATCCATGAAGTATATCTTCCTCGAGAAGGAAGCATAACACAGGCACTCTGCCAAGGACCTCCAGGGACCTTAGTCCCATGTGACACATATCTTCCATCTGCCATATTGACGCAATTGTTCTTGACACATGGAGTACACTGGAGTTGGTGTGGCATTGGGGGAACTATGTCTCTGTGGGTATGAGCTTTGATGTCTCATATAATCAAACTACCCTTGTGTGAGACTCAATTCACTTTCCATTGCCTGAGGATCAAGATGTAGAACTCTTAGCTCCTTCTTTAGCATCTTGTCTGCCTGCATTCTGCCATGTCTCCCCATGATGATAATGGACTAATAGTCATCATGTCTCTCCACAGCAATAAAACCCTAAGACAAGCTCCAAACACTATGTATTTCCTCTCTCTCTCTCTCTCTCTCTCTCTCTCTCTCTCTCTCTCTCTCTCTCTCTGTCTGTGTGTGTGTGTGTGTGTGTGTGTGTGTGTGCTTCTGCCTACCTAGTGTTGGGATTACAGTTGTTGTTCTGTGTATTCTTGAAAATATATGATTTCAGAAACAATATATGTATTCTATTTAACAAAAATCCAACTCTGTCATGAGTATACACAAAGCAAAGTATTAACATGGTTGTGCAATCTTTCATAGTTGGGTTATTGTCCATATTTCAAATCTTGTCTAAAATTTAATTTTATTCATTCCATAATTTATTTGCTCTTAGATCACAATCCTATCCAATGATAAAACTATCATACTATGACTATTATTTCTTAAATTGGTAGAACTCTTCCTCATTTACTATTATTATACACCCACAAACACCTACACATACTGTAATGCATTGACAGGTCAAATACTTCAGATTTTATAACTAATATTGTATTTCTAAATAAGGTATGGCAAGTCTATCATGAGTATATTTATTAAAACTAGGCAGTCTAAGATGGATGTGATTGCAAATGCTTTTAATTGCAGTACTCTTAAAGCAGAGGCAACTAGAACGCCGCAAGTTCCAGTCCAGACAGGGCTGCATAGCGAGACCTTTCTCTATGGAATTATGAGACCAGGAGAAATAGTCTTCTCCAGGGAAACACCCACCAACTGGTTATCCAATACCCAATGGTCAACCCCCAGATCACACATACAAATAGTCTTATACAGAGTTAGCAAATTGCATTAAGCAAAAGAGGCTATGAATGTGAAAGGAAGACACATGGAAGGTTTTGGAAGGGGGAGAGGAAGAACAAAAATATTATATTTTAGCATCTCAAATTTAAAATGTTGTAACAATGAAAACACTGTGCAACCTCCCTTTGGATATTGATTTGATTTTTATTTTTGTAATAATGAACGTATTGTGTCCTGTCTGTTTCTGAAATGCTCGTTTTTGTGTTCAATATCTGTAGACATACTACAATTGTTCTTGCATCAAAGAAGGATTGACAACTGTAGACACCGAGGGTGATTTTGTTGACGCCTTTGCTGGAAAATGCAACATGAAGTGTCATACGTTACCTTTGTTTTTTGCCTTTTTCTTGTCTTCATTGATATTTTCTAATTTGTCTAGCATACCTGTCACCTTGATTATCCTCCAGTAAGTATATAATTTTCATAATTATTACTAATAATGTATATATAAGAAGGATACATTTAGAAATAGTTCAGATTATTTGTGTTTTATACCTGTAAATATAAGGAGAAAATGGTTGTATTGATAAAATTCCTGTGTAAGTATAATTTTTCCTTTTACTTGTTAATTATTTGCATGACATGTGTAGATGTTACATTTGTTTTCACTTTCATTTGAAAATAAGATACATAGTATTGGAATTTTCACAGAAAACTTTCTAATTTTGTAGAAATTGTAGATATTTAGTCACTAATAATGAAATAAACCTAATAGAAACTTAGATTACATTTATTAGGTATAACACACACACAAAAAAAAAATCCATAAACAGGAAGATTTTTAATTGTAACATAGATGAGTGTAAGTTGGTTCATTGTTATGGATATTAAACTCTAGTTCTACATTAAAAACTCAGCTATGAGAAAACAGAGTCATCAACAAAAGAACACAGTAATTTTGCAACTTCAATTTATCATTCTAAATGGAGCCCACATTTGTCATTCATGTGTCCTTCCAGAATAGATTAAGTCTACCTAACATTAATCTTTATTCTAGGAATAGAATAAAAGAGCACTCACTATCTAAACTTACGGTTTGTCAAGAGGTTAACAAGTATATTTGCATCCTAACTATCTTGTAAAATCTGACGATTTAAATGAAAGCAACATTTGCTTGTTTCTGGCACGATCTCAGTTGCTATGGAAACACAGACAGAAATGGTGGCATGTCACAACAAGCGTGTGGTTCTGACGGGGAAAAGCATGATGGAGAAAAAGAAGGAAACATGTGGGAGAGAAAATGGGTGCGTTTGCTCAAAACATGTATAATGAAATCCTTTACCATTGACAAGCAAAACTGATGAGATACAACTTGTTATGTTTTGTTTTACATTGTTGGAGTCAAGCATCTTGTTTTGGTCTTGGTGGACAAGGTCTTCCCATATAACCTAAGCTTGCCTCAAACACATGATCCCTCTGCTTCTGCCATTCTAGTGCCGGGATTACCATTCGATGGGCATCATGATAGGGTAGTTTGAAGATAGCAAAGAAAATGGAGTTAAAAGCAGAACCTGGAGAAAAGAAAGTGATCATAGAACAGTGGTATATAGAGATAATATGATAGAGCATCTTTAAGAAGTAGTTAGCTGTGTTAAAAGGGTGACAGTTATAATTGTGGTAGAATAGGCAGAAACATGGGATCATGTTCACACTTCCCATTTGCGCAACTAAAGGAATGATAATTCTAGTAATTAAAATATAAAACTAGAGGGAAAATGCAAAAGAACGCTTATTTGAATGGATGAAATGCCTCAGTGATTAAAGACACTTTCTGCCAGGTCTGAGGACCTGTACTCAATCCTCTGAACTTACATGGCAGAAATAAATGATCACCTCTTGAAAGTTTTCCTCTGACTTCTGCAGCATCCCCTTTCTCTCCCACTCTCAGGCACACACACACACACACACACACACACACACACACACACACACACAAATGATTAGTATATAATGAATATGACTTCTTTAAAGTTGATGTAAAATATCCCAGCCATATGTCCTCTCTTCAGAGAGACACGATTATAATATTCCTGAAATATGATTTTAAATCTTCGCATTTTTATTGTCACTAAAAAGACTAAAAATAGCACACTCCAACACACATGCACTTCTATAAATTATGCAATAAACAAAGCAGACAAATGAAATAGCATATACAAAATTGAAGCAATACTGGAATTTCAGCTAATACATTAACAATGATGTTAATAAGGACTGTGCTGACCTCAGCCCTCTGGGTACAGAAGCTGGGGCATAACAAGTTTGCAAACATCCTTGGTTACTCAGTGATACCTTGTTCAAAAGGAAATAGAAGAAGAAGAAGAAGAAGAAGAAGAAGAAGAAGAAGAAGAAGAAGAAGAAGAAGAAGAAGAAGAAGAGGAAGAATTGTGAGAAGAACTAAGAATTCACGGATGTCATGTATTTTGTTCATATAATTCTGATAAGAATGTGAGGACTTCACTTTGCTCAATGTTTTTGAAACAGAGCTGAATGCAAGCAGACAAGGGAGAGGCTCTTGAAAATGATGTCAGAAAAAAAATGCCCAGGATGTCCATGATGTAACAAATTTCTGAATGTGAAGAAAATTAAATGATCACCAAATGAATGCCTAATCGTTGAAAGCATGACATTTCACAAAGTCTCAGAAGCTTGTGGATGGCTATGGGAATTCACTGAAAGTAGGACAGATGGAGAAGTTTTATCATCACACATGGGAACTAACTGTATTTTCTAAATCAATAGGGAAGAGAATATTTTGGTTTTGAAGCTTGAAAATGGTCCAACCAACTTGTCAGAAGATTTTAGATATAGCAAAAGCCAGTTCCAGATAGGAGGTTTACAATTAAGAGCACATGCATTAAAACATCAAAGCAGTCTCAATAAATGAATTAATGATGCATCTTAAGGTTCTAGGAAAACAAAACAAAGCTAATACAAAACAAGTAGAAAGAAATGGAGGGTGAGGATACAGTGCTATTTGGAGAGTACGTACTGAGTATTCACAGAGCCTAGGGCTTGATTCCCAGCACCACATAAGCCAGGAGTGTTGTTATATGCCTCTACTACCAGCATATCCAAGGTGCATACATACAGATCAGAAGTTCAAGGTCAGCCATAAAGAGAGTTAGAAGACAGCCTAAACAAAGAAACAAAATCAAACAATAAGGAGAGAAAAAGAGAAAGAGCAATGGAAAGAGGGAAAATGAAAGGAAAGACAGAAATATAGTAAATAAAGAAACAAATAAATAGTTCTGAGTTGAAATTAATGAAAGAGAGACAGAATAATGCAAAAGATCAATAAAACAGAGTTGGCTTAAATAAACAGACTATTCCTGGCAGCAGGACCAGGACTTATCCCAGGTGCATGAACTGGCTTATTGGAGCCCATTCCCTGTGGTGGGATACCTTACTCAGTCTTGATACAATGGGGAGGGGCTAGGCTCACCTTCAACTTGGTATGCCAGACTTTGTTGACTACCATGGGAGGCCTTACCCAATCTGAGGAGTGCATGGGGGTAGAGTGGGAGGGAGGTGAGGAGGCAGGAGAAGGGGAGGGAGGGGGAACTGGGGTTGGTATGTAAAATGAAAAACAATTTAATAAATAAACATATTTAATAAAAGAACAGACTATTATGAATAAAGCTTCTATGAACATAGTTGTGCAACCATATTGCCTCATCCAGCCTTAATAGCAGAGGAGATGCCTCTTATGCAACTTGATATTCTGTGGTTGGCTGATATCCATGGGAGGCCTGCCCTTTTCTGAAGAGAAATAGGCGGGGAGGAGTGGATGGGGTGGGGGAGTAATGTAAGGAATGGGAAGAACTGGGCAGAAGACAAGGAAGGGGAATTTTGGTTGTAATATAAAAACAAACAAACATAAAAAACTGCATGGACAAGATTGATGAGCTCTTATTCAAAGTAACAGCATTTGAGCCTGGTAAAATGCCTAAGTAAGAGACAAAAAGGAAATATTGCAAAATATACACCAAAATGTAGAGGATCATTAGGGGACACTGAATACTCTAATCATGAGGGAAATGCAGATGATATTAATAAAATTCAAGTTACATAGCACTTATTAAGATTAGGAATATGTGAAAGAATCTGGGTAGATTATTGGTAAGCAATGAGACATCCCCATTTAAAAAATTAGACAATTTCAGGCCAGTTTCATACATAAACTTCACATGTAAATGTAAATGATTCTGAATAGCCAAAACAGTAATAAACACAAAAGTAAATGCTTGAACTATATACAATTTCAAACTATATAACCAAGCCATAGTCACACAAACACTGTGGTACTAGCACAAAAACCAATATTGAGAGAAATGAAAGAGAATAAAGGACCCAGAACAAACCTGTCTAGCAACAGCAATCTGATTTCAACAAAGGCATCCCAAATTTATGTTGCGGAAATAGATGTTTCTGTTGAATACAGCCTCTTCAGCTAATGGTGCTGAGAAAACTGGAAGTCCACATGCAGAAGCATGAAGCTGGTTCAACACCAAAAGTAAATGTGAAATGAATCAAAGATGTTTACATGAGATGGCAAGCCAAGAATGACATTATAAGGTAGAAAATATTTTAAAGGCACCTCAAGATATAAACATAAGCAATGTCTTTCTGAAAAGGGCTCCAACAATTCAGGAACCAAGAACAATATTTGGCAAGTGGTATTTAATCATATTTAAAAATCCCCAGATCTGTCAGTCAAGAACATAATTAAGAGAAGGAGGCAGTCAACAGAGTGGGAGAAAATTGTTTCCAGCTGTACACCTGGCAGTAGATTGATATACATACCATATGAACAACGCAGAAAAATGAAGCACAAGTAATTCAGTGGACAAATGGGGAAATGTAACCTACAGACAGGTTAAAGAAAGAAGACAAATGTGTCTGCTGCTGCCCAGAGGAGACAAATGTGCCTGTTTTCAGGCTTCCAGCGAAAAGCTGTTGTAGTTTGCCCAAAAGATGAAGACTATAAGCAGAGGACACAGAAGAAAGCAGAAGTAGAGGGGAAAGACCTACCAGAACATGCTGTCCTTAAAATGAAAGGAAACTTCACCCTGCTAGAGGTGGCTGAATGCTTTAATAAACTATGTTGAACTTCAGAAGGAAGAAGCCCAAAAGCTCTTGGAGTAATATAGGGAAGAAAGCAAGAAGGCACTGCCACCAGAAAAGAAGAAAAACACTGTCTCAAAGAGAGCAATAAAAGTAAGATTGGCAAGAACCAGTTCAACACAGGTGGTGGCCACAGAGGCCATGGAGGATTCAATATGCGAGGGGGCAATTTTAGAGGCGGACCTCCTGGGAACCATGGTGGATATAATAGGAGAGACAATATGCCACAGAGAGGTGGCAGTGGTTGAAGTGGGGGAATAGGCTATCCATACCCCTGTGGCCCTGCTTTTCTTGGCCGAAGTGGTTACTCAAACAGAGGTTATTACAACAGAGGTGGGATGCCCAACAGAGGGAACTATAACCAGAACTTCAGAGGATGAGGAAACAATCATGGCTAAAGAATCAATCTCAGGGCTACAACCAGTGGCAGCAGGGTCAATTCTGAGGTCAGAAGCCTTGGAGTCAGCATTATCACCAAGGATATCACCAAATAAAACGAACTGATACATATTTCTCCAAAACCTTCACAAGAAGTCGACTGTTTTCTTTAGTAGGCTAACTTTTTAAACATTCCACAAGAGGAAGTACCTGCGGGTTCCTTTTTTAGAAGCTTTGTGGGGTGATTTTTTCTTTTCTTTTTTGTACATTTTTAATTGCAGTTTTAAAGTGAATCATAAGAGAACCTCAGCATTGTGCACATTAAGAATGTGTCAGTATTTCAGGGTTCTACATTTTATCTGTAAAATGTGACTTTTTTTCTTATCAAAACAAAAGTAAAATGTTGCTTTGTACCTGGTGTCTTTTATTAAGCATTTACTCCCCATTTCTCACAGGGAATAACAGTCAGGAGTCATTGTCACAATAACACAGCAGTGTTAGCAACCAGATTCATGGAAGGATTAAGGTCCTCATGAATTGCATAAGATTCTGTACTGCTCATATTACACTCCATTCTCTCTGTAAACTGGGGGGTAATAGTGGAAGGGAAATTTCTGACATACCGGGAAGGCTATTCTTTTTTTCTGTTTAACAATGCATTGGAAAAATTGGGAATGAAGATAAAATTTGGAACCAAGATTGAGAAGATGGAGTGTATGTAGAGGGGCGATTAAAAATGCAAACTTGGTTGCATTATATGTGGAGGCTCAGACTTGTGAAGGTTAAATACCATAAATTTTCCATTTTGACTCTGAAAAGAAAGCTGGTTTTGCCCATTTCTTATTAAAAAAGACTTGTTGTAACTCCAGTTGTCTAATGGGATCTATATGAAGTTAGCTATGTCTGTATGCTCTTCTCTCACAAAATACTGTATAACTAGTGTGCTTGTAGTAAACTCCACCATCTTTGTAAGCTAATGAAATTGTGAGTCACCAATTTATATCTTTTAAGCATGTCAGTTCTTGAATGGGTATCTGCTTTGCCTGCTGATTTCTTTTTCTTTCTAAAGAAAGCGGGTGGAGAAATTAATTTAGACATTTGTTTGCAATAAAAAGAATTCATTTTAAGGTTAAATTTAAAAAATAAGTACAAGAATCAAATAAATAAAAGTAGAGCTATACAATAAAAACAAAAATTGTCAAGCATTTTAATCATAAGGTAAATGCAAATCAGGATCACATTCAAATTTTGTATTACCCAGTAGAATGGCCACATTTAATAAATCAAAAATAATGAGGATGGATGAGGGAAAGACATTCCTTTCAGCTGATAGAAATATAGCTTTGTTTATGTACCATGAAAATCAGTATTGAAGTTCTGCAAGAAGATTAAAAATATAATTACTCTTTTATCCATTTATAACACTGTAGGTACAAATTTAAGTAACTAAAACTCAAAGTAGTAACAGTAACTGAATACCATGTTCAGTGAGCAATGTTTACAATACCCAAAAAGTAACAATATGATATACAAAATGGAGAATGTTTTGACCATAAAAAATTAAATTGTATTATTTGCTGGAAAGTTATTGGAACTGAAGACCATCGGGTTAAGTGAATAAGGACAACTTGGACTATAAAGCTATGCATGTAACATCTCACGTATGGAATCTATTTCTTTCACGTCATGAACTTAGATGTAAATTCTTAGGGGACATGAAGGAACTGGAGAAAGGAAGGTGAGGAAGGAATAAGAGGGTGGAAAAAATGTAAGCACATCATATACTCAGAATCCATTCTTTTGTGCAACTGGTATCTATAATGAAAAGGATTGAAATTTCAGAGCATGGTGGTCCAGGCCTATAAACTGAGGACTTGTGAGGCAGAGATAGGTAAATCTTTGTGAGTTCAAAGCCAGCCTGTTCTACATAGTCATTAAAGGCCAGCCAGGGTTACTTAGTGAGACACAATCCCAAACCAATTTAAAACCAAACAAGAAAGAAAAACAGAAAGAAATGTTAGCTAGGAATATATTGTTAATGTACACATCAATGAACATAGTTTGCAATTTATAAATGGTGGGGTGATTCAGACATAATTGAAGCAACACTGGAAACAAAAGCAATTAAAATGATCACCTTTAAGAAATGGAGAAGGGTGGGAAGAGAGAGAAGACCAGAAGGAGAACTGTTGGTAAATGAAGGCAGGTGTGTAAGCACCAAAATCTCTGTGCAATGCCTGCTTCTTGTTCTGCTTTCCAAGTGTGCATTCAAATTAGTACTCTAAATTCTGAAAGCTGGCAGGTCCCACAGCTGGCCAGCAGGTGAGAGACCTGGCTACAGCCTGCACCACTTCTGCCACCCCACCCCCCACTGTATCCTGCTCCCCTAAGATCCACTCTACCACCCTACCCCACCCTCGTCATTATTCTTCCTGTAACCAGCCATCACCATCACCTACAACTCTAGCAGACTACATACACATAGGCACAACTCACAAAAAGAGCAGGTGACTGACCGGCTTCCAAGCTACACTGCCCCACCTTCCACACCCTAAGCCCCAAGTCACAGCCCATGCTCCTGCCCTTCCCATCTCAGGCTCAGTAAAGCAGCTGGGCCTTGCTGTCAATATCTCTTTATTGGCAGACCTCCCTGCATCTCCAGCAGACTACCTAGGCACAGGCACACCCCACACCAGCTGTTAGAACAGACTCGATAGGCACAGGTAGAGCCCACATCAACAGAAGGACAGGAGAATATGCTGAATCTTGGCAACTGAATGGCCACGAACCTTGCCTGAGACAACCCTACAGGACCCAAAGATCTGCTAATCATCAGAAACCTTGGTTATTCTGGCAAAAAGACAATAAAGGAAACAGAACACAAGGAACAAAACACTCATCCAACAAAGACAACATAAGAATCCACACCAATAACTATAATCATCCCAAACTCAGATGCGGTAAGAAAACATTAAACAACAGAAAGAGCAGTATGGTACCACCAGAACCAGTGATCATACAACAACAAGTCCTGAACATTCCAATGTAGGTGAGGCACAAAAAATGAGCTCAAAAATAAACTTGATGAAGATGATAGAGGCCCATAAATAAGACAAAATAATTCCTGCAAAGAAATAGAGTAAAAAAAAATTATAAGAAATCAATAAATCCCTCAAAGAAAGCCAAGAAACAACAATCAAATAGGTGAAGGAAATGGTTCAAGACCAGGAAATTGAAATAGAAGCAATAAAGAAAACACAACCTGAAGGAATACTGGAAATGGAAAATCTGGGTAAGCAAACAGGAACTACAGATGCAAGATCACAAACAGAATCTCAGGCATTGGAGCTACAACAGAGGAAGTAGATTCATTGGCCAAAGAAAAGGTTAAATCCAAAAAATTCCTAACACAAAACATACAGGAAAACTGGGATGCCTTGAAAAGACCAAATCTAAGAAAAATAGGGAGAGAAGACAAAGAAGAATCCCAGTTCAAAGGTACAAAAAATATATTTAGCAAAATCATAGAAGAAAATTTTCCAACCTAAAGGAGAAATGCCTACCACGTTACAACAAGTTTAAGGAACACCAAATTAGCTGTGCCAAACTTGTCCCCTTATCACATAATAATCAAAGCACTAAACATACAGAATAAAGAAAGAATATTACAAGCTGCAAAGGAAAAAGGCTAATTGACATGTAAAGGCAGACCTATCAGAATAACACTAGACCTCTCCACAGAGGCTCTAGAGCTAGAATTCCTGGAAAGATGTTTTGCTGACACTAAGAGATCATGGATACCAGCCTAGACTATTATTCCCAGAAAACTTTCAATCACCATAAATTGAAAAAACAGGATATTTCATGATAAAACCAGATTTAAACAATACCTATATACAAATCCAGCACTACCGAAGTACTAGAAGGAAAACTTCAAACCAAGGAAGGTAGCTGCACCCAGGAAACAAGGGTATTAGATAACTCACACCAACAAAACTCAAAGAAGGGAAACACACACACACACACACACACACACACACACACACACACACACTGTCACCACTACTATAAAAACCAAAAAAATAACAGGTATTAACAATCACTGGTCATTAATATCTCATAATATCAATGGACTCCATTCACCAATAAAAAGACACAGGCTAACAGAATGGATGTGAAAAGACGAACCATTCTTCTGATGAACATAAGAAACACACCGCAATTTCAAAGACATACATTACCTCAAAGTGAAGTGTTGGGAAAAGCTTTTTTTTTTTTCGAGACATGGTTTCTCTGTGTAGCTTTGCACCTTTCCTGGAACTCACTGGGTAGCCTAGGCTGACCTTGAATTTACAGAGATCCACCTGTCTCTGCCTGCCAAGTGATTGGATTGAAGGCGTCTGCCACCGCCACCCAGCCGGGAAAAGATTTTCTAATCAAGCAAACATGAGAAGTAAGCTGGTGTAGTTATCCTAACATCTAGCAAAATAGATTTCAAACTACAATGAACCAAAAGAGGTGGAAAGGGGCATTAAATATTTATCAAAAGAGAAATCCATCAGGATTAAGACTCAACTCTGAGCATCTGTGGTCCAAATACAAGAACACACATATTTGTGGAAAAAAAAAATTACTAAAGTTTAAATCACACAACAAACCTTAATATGGGAGACTTCAACACCACATTTGCACCAATGGGCAGGTTTGCTAGGCAGAAATTTAAGAGCGAACTAAGGGAACTAACAGATGTTATGATTCAAATGTATTCAACAGACATCTCCAGAACATATCCCCCTCAAAACAAAAGTCTATATATTTTTTCTCTGAACCTCATGAAACTGTCTCTAAAATTGACCACATCCTAGGTAACAAAGCAAATCTCAACAGAGAGAACAAAATTGGAATAGATGTTCCTGTTTTCTATTCAACACTTTCATATATATATATATATATATAAAATTTTAGTTATTTTTAACATTTAATTTGTTCTTTTCTTCTTCCTAATGAACCCCTTCTTTAGCTTATTTCTGTGACTTGCTAAACTAATTAGAGTTGTTTGCATCATGGTGGATGAGTGCCTCCTATTAAAAATAATGTAAAGTTCACTGTCATTTATTTAAATTTTGATTTGTGAACATAATAAGAGCAACACAGAAAAGCGCAAACACTCAGAAATTAGGACTATCTAAGTAAAGCTGAATACAATTGCAACTAAATGTAGGTTGGATGTAATGAATGTCGTTGCACAGTGTGGCATGCAGCCACCTCACACTCAAGGGAGTGAGAAAGAAACACCTATCCGGAGCGACCTTTCTGTGGCACTCAGTCCCCAGAGTAGGAAGGAGTCTGAAAACAGAGACTGGACTTCACCTTTCTTCTTCATTCAAGGTACCATTACTGATATAATTTCTAGAGTACAGAATCCATAACAAACAGCCAACTAGAAAAATATGGCATGGACGTCACAAAAATGAAATGGATTCTAAAAAATACTGTGACATTGTGAAGAAAGATAAATTGAGAGGCAGAGAGTTAAGTCATGTAAGGAGGCTCAGGGGAGTTTGAGCTATGAAAGTCTTTCTCCTGTAGTTACTATGTAAAATGAATAAAAAAATTCCTTAATAAAAAAAAGGAAGACTTTCTCTTTGGAAAAATGAAGATCTGGGAAACATGAAGTAATGGGAAGATGGAAAGATTTACACCACAATTACAGGTCAAATTGAACTTTTGTCAAGCAGCTGAAGATTTGTAATATAAATCATATATATATATATATATATATATATATATATATATATATACATATACATAAACATAAACCTAGCATATGTCACCTAGAAGTAATACCATTGTTATTTGCTTTCAGAAATTCACCTGCCAATTTAAATTCACTGAGCTTGGGTGTGACCTATACAATTTGGAGAATAAGTGGTATGTATTTTCAATGTACCTAATTGTTCAGTGTTTATATATAATTTCACCTATGTATGTTTTTAAACCTATAGGTAAACAATAATGTAAAATTACTAGGTGATTGCTTTGAAAAAATTAGGATCCATTTAAATATAGAGAAATTATGTGAAATAAAAGCAATCCTGTTAAAAAAACAAACAACAACAACAACAAAAAACCTATGCACCAACATTGGGACCCGAAGCATCTTCATCACTTCATACAAGTGACTCTGAAAGATCATAAACAACATCCACATACTCACAGTAATTTCATACTTCTTGTATGCTTCTGAAGTCCCCAGAGGAAATGAGGTCTTTAAAATATTTTCCCTAATCATGGTTTTTGACCATATTTACAGCACTAGTTGTAAATTCCCTCCTTCACAGAAGCCTCAGACTCACTCAAGAGAGTGGTTAGTTGTCTGTTTAAAAAGTCCTGCCACTTTTGTACCATAAGCACTACCAGATTGGTAGGTTGGTACTGTAGAAAGGTCTGGTGCTAGATAAGATCTGCTTTTTTTCTCCTCCACAGGCTACACAATACCTTTCAGCAATACAAAAGCTAGCTAGCTGGCATCTCAGGGTTGTTTTCTCTGTGTCCTGTAACCAAAGCATGTGGTACTTTGAGAAATATTGAGTTATGGTGTTACTATAGTCACTGGCATTAGACTGTATTGTTTCAGGTGCCTCTAAGTCCTCCTCGACCAATAACCAAAGAAGAGGAGAACTGTGTTTGACACTGAGATTTTTCATTTAATAATATATATCTTCATGGATCAGTAGTGTTTACTAATGTGGCATAACTCTGTTCAAACTCTGAAACAGATTTACCACATAACCCAACTATACCACGCCTGGGCATATAACCAAAGGAACTTATATGTTATTACAAAGATACTTGCACACATATGCTTATTGATTTATAACCATGATTGCTTGGAATGAAGTCAATTTAGATGGTTATCAGCTAAGGAAAGAACAATGAGATTGCGTATATATACATATGCATTATATATGAATTATATAATATATATGTATATATTATAATATTACTCACCTGAAAGGAAAAAGGGGCACTGAGGAACTTTCAAGTGGATACAACTGAAAGAAGTAATACTGAATGAGGTCATCCAGGTCTGAAGACACATTCTGAATGCTCCTCTCATATGTGGATTCTAGCTTCCAGTCATTTGCATGTTAACCTAAAGTACATGTGGAAACAAGACATGCTCCATTGCTTGGTGGGATGCATTTGTGAAGGAGAGAAAGCAGAACATAGCCGAGATGAAAGTAGAAAGTGGGAATATAGGGAATGGAAGGGTTCAGACAGGACGTGAAACAATGGAGCAGCCAAAAGGAGAACTAGGGGAAGCCTTAGACAAAATGAAATCTTCGTGAAGAAGTTACATGGACAACAGTGATCTCTCAATCTGAGTAAAAGTATAATAAGAGGGAATAACAAAACTCCTGTGATATGAAATAATAGAGGAGGATGCTTAAGTTTTGTGAGGATGAAGATGATTGGGAAGACAGGAGAAGTAGGGGATGGATCCAAAGTGAAGAATTATTGAAGATTTATGAAATCTCAGCAGTTACTAACTAAATGAAAGTAAAACACAGGAATAGGTAATGTGTTTTAATTTAATCAACAGCAGCACACTGTATCAGAAAGCAATGTGAGTGTGTGCATGTTTGTGTGAGTGGGTACGGTTTGGTGGCATGTAGAGGTTCACACATCCACTAGAGAATCTTGTAATACATTCCCCAGGAATAAGGGAAGAATATTTTAGAGATATAAACATCAGAAGGCAATCAGAATACATTAAGTCCTTTTCAATCATTAAAAATCTCATAGTTGTGTGTCTTTAAAGATATAACAACATCTTATAGTTTAGTTCCTTTGTTCTAAATAGGTTCTCCCAAATATTCCATGCAAATTCAACAACTGCTTTAAGATATCTTGTAAACAACCACATAGAATTCCAAAGTAATTTCAAACTACTGACATCTGTATACTTGCAGAGTTCAGGATATAGATTGCCAGGGTGAATGAGCCTGTTGCAGAATTTTAAAGAATGTGTTGAGAGGATCGGATCGTGTGTGTGTGTGTGTGTGTGTGTGTGTGTGTGTGTGTGTGTGTGTGTTTAAGAAGAAATTATTCTAATCCTGACCAAAAGTGTTTTTTATGGAGGACTTATCATCATTGACTATTTCATAGGATCCATCCCTACACCACTAATATTTTACATGTCAATAAAAGAGTCTTGCATTTACTGGGACGTTAATGAATGTGGAATAAGAAGACGTTGTTGGATCTACAATAAGTCAAAAATGATCTACGTATTGATGGGACTATGTAAGTGATGTGAAGTGTATAAAGTTAAGTAAATAAAATTGTTTTTAGAATTTGTAATTCTTTATAACATGGTAATAACTAATCATGAATAAATATTTTGTTAGTTAAAGGTTTATACTACTGTATAGGGAGTATTTTATAAACTTGTCCTACAGAATTTATGTAAAAACTTGTAGTTTTGTGCTAAATGCACTAGAGATTCTGTGTTATTGTTTAAGAAAGGTTGATAATGGTATAATTTCAATTTATTAACAAATTTTAGTTATACATTTATACAGCCAAATTTATTTCTCTTATGAATTTTGCAATTTTACAATATAAATATTAGATAACTTTGAGTAAAAATTGTAGTTGTAAATAACATCATCAAAATCTCTCTAAAGGCTAAACTTCATAATTTCTCCTTTCATGGTAATACTAGACATATATTATGTAATTTTTCAGTTACTAAAAATCTCACAAAATTATTTAGTATCTTTCTTCCAAATGGATTTCCACATGTCATTGCCATGCATACAGAGTTAGTATCTGTCAAATAAATAAAAAGCAGAGACAGTGATCAGGATATGGGACAAAGGTATGAGTTCTCAATAGCATGAGAAAATATGTAATCCTCTTTAGTCCCTCCCAAAATGCAAATCATCTCTTTATCCCAGTATCTTATTGATTTGTTAACTAGTCAGCCTCTATCTTGGCTTTAATGTCAACTGTTGTGGTATCCCAAGGCTTATGTTCAGGTAGCCTTTTCATTTACATAACAACTGCCCTAAGGTGTGAGAAATGATGCATGATATAGTGCAGAAGAGTTACTGGGTGCTTCTTTACAGAGAAGTGGAATAAACGTCAGTGCTTTATCAGAAAATATTATTAGATCATGCTGCTAACAATCAACACTAAAAACATATCTACCCATGAAACACAATAAAGGAAAAAGAAAGCCATGCTAATTTAGATATTTTACCTGAAAGGTCAATGATGATGGGCCCAGCACAAGATGAGTGTTTAGATTTGAAAAAAGTATTTGTGGATAAAAGACATGAGTAGGAAACATGTTTAATTTAGTTGATACCAGCCTAATGAACCAGGAAGTTATGTCTGTGTGGATACATGATTTTGTGTGTAAGGTTTAGCGCTAGGTACACTTTCATACAACCACTCCAGAATTGGGGAATCTATTTCCTTGGGATGAAGGAACACTATGCTAGAGACATGAACAACAGAATACAATCATAAAATAGTATATGAAAAAGAATAAAAGTTCATCAGTTATTAAAAAAACAAAAAAGAAATAAGAAGCAATTGGAAATTCGAGGCTAACGAGTACAGGTGATGCAGGGAAAATTTATACCTTCAGCTGCAGTCTTAGTCACACACAAAAGAAACCCGTAACCTGAAAAACAAGTCATTTCAGATTATCGGGTCAAAGAAACACAAAGCAAAAGAGATGCAATAGTGAAGAAAAGCTATGGGAATTGTAGATCACCATACTATAAATCTAGAAATGTCAGAGAGAATATGCAGCAATCTAAAAAATTGATGAATGGATAAGAACAATATGACATTACATGTCAAAGATACCATTCTGCCCTGAAGAAGAAGGAAAACTTTGTTTGTCTGACTATGTGGATAAACCAGCTAGAAACCAGACATATTATTATTCCATTTTCCATTGCCATAAAATAGTTGAATCTTGTTATTTTACAAAGAATAGAGGTTTATATAGTCCATAACTGGGTAAATCATAAATACTATTAAAATTCTGTAAGGGCTTTTTGGCTGTATCAGAACATGATACCTGAAGTAATATCTGGAACCTGTGTGTTAGAGAGCTATCACATTAAGAGACAAGAACCTAGAAAATGCAGTGCTTAGTGCCAGTGCTACAATGGGAAGAAATCAAGGTCAATTACTTGTAAAATCCATACCCCTAGTGTTCTCTATGAGTCTCGCACTGTGCCCTACCTCTTATTAAGACTCATCACCACGATCTTAGTACAACAGGATCAAGTTTCCAATGCATGAACATCCAATCTGCAGTAATCCATTCCTGGCCTCCGATATCTGTGACTTCTCCTAATGTAAATTATACCAATCCAATTCTCACAGTGTAAAGAAGCTTGCAGCAACCCTACCATGTTCAGATCCACAGGTGGTTTTGTGATTCATGAAAATTGCTTTCCGATAGGAGGTATCTTTAAAATACATGTCTACAATTTAGAAGTATGACAGGCACAGGATCCGCACATTTCGTCCAAAGGGACATGGCAGGAGGTAGAGAAGAATACTGAGTCTATGAGGAAGAATTAAACCTGTCACAGCAGATATTGAATCGTAAAATTCCAAACTGATCTCTCACAAACACTGTGGTGAAGGGTAGCCCCCTCAGGCAGCCTTTGCCTAGGACTTTAAAGATCCTGCAGGATCCCCCAGTGTGCTGATATTTTATTTGTGCTGAAATGTAGTGATATGTCATTTGTGCTTCAATAAAGTTTGCCTGGAGGTCAAAGGAAAAGGCCAGCTATTTTAAATAAACCAAGTCAGACAGCACATGCCCTTGATCCCATCACTTATCAGGCAGGGTCTCTGTGTGTTCAAGGTTATATACAGTAGAGAACAGAGCCTTTAATTCAAGTACCAACCATAGAGACCTGGAGGTCTGTACAGACAGACAGACAGTGACAAGGGAGTGAGGTAGCTGGGCTGAGATAGCCAATGAGAGGGCAGAGCAGCAATGCAATAAAGGCATGGATAAGGCAGGAAGGAACTCTGATTTGGAAGCTGCAGAATTGGTGAGATAAGGTTGACTGATGGCTTTATCTATCTCCCTGATCTCTCTAAGACTTTCACCCCTATATTTGGCTCTGTGTTTTTTATTTAATAAGACCATTTGGCAATTTATCTACACCAGTTTAGTTTTTAGTCTGCCTTTGCACTCTGCCTACAACTTTCTCTGATGCTGCTTAATATTGCTAACTGCTCTGGCTTTCTGTTGTCAACTCTAGAGGTACACCTCCAGGGCTAAACTTGGCATTGCCCTGTTAGGCCTGTTTTTTTGTGTGCTCCAACCTTGCCCAGATTTTGGACTGGTCTCCCTGGCTTTCTTTTGAGA
This sequence comes from Onychomys torridus, assembly GCF_903995425.1. Lineage (NCBI taxonomy): Eukaryota > Metazoa > Chordata > Mammalia > Rodentia > Cricetidae > Onychomys > Onychomys torridus. The sequence goes on from NC_050465.1 coordinate 12,731,347, forward strand.
ATTTTGTTGAAAGATCCTAATACACTTGCTTTCTGCTCCCCTGGACAACCAAGACCACTTAGTAAGATCTGCCTCCATCATGAGCGTTGGTACTTAACTCTGAGCCAAGGTTACTAAGTGGTACTTGCTTGGAAGCAAGGAGGGAATGTTCTGCTAAGCAGCAAGCCCGTTGAAGGTTAGCCACTGAAGAATCCTTCCCTGGAAGGAGCAGACTTCTCTCCAGAGACTTTGGAATTATTCTGAAGGCCTTTTTTCAATGTTCTGATGCACAAGGATCCACTCCTGTTTAGTCACACGAATCTCATTAGCAAGTGCTTACTGGGCCACACTTATATTTTCTCCTTACAAACATTTGGTCTTGCTCTTTCCTGACCAAGCTATGAACTCACCAAGTCTCTCCATTGTGTTTCCTTTTGTTCAGCTGTGATTCTGAATAAAAACAGCCAAAACTACCCACAGCATAGGTTACTGTTTTATTGTTTAAACTTCTGCCCTCTGAGCATTAAGCATCCAGCACGTGTCTTGGTATTTCTTTGCATTCTTTGTTCTGCACAATCATTCCATTTCAGTCTTTGTGAGACTGCAGTGTTTAGTCACAGAGTATTCTGGGATAAAAGTGTGCTTCTGCACCTCTTGATCCCATCTGCTATGGAAAATGTACTCAGAGCAGACTCCATGCCACTACCATGATGTTCCCCTCCACATTGGGTGTTCATTTTTATTTCTTTAGCTATGAAACATAGAAAAGTGTCATGTGTCGTCTGGATACCTTGTGCTGACATCAGATGAGATTCTTACTAGCACTATGCTCTTCATGGAGGCGGTACTGGATGTATTTTTCATAAATTCTCATTCTTTCCTCAAACTCTGTGTTTCCAGAGGAAGATTGCAGTCATTCACTACATAGAGTTTTCATTATAATATTACATCTATTTCACAAGTAACTATATTTTTGAGAAGATATCTTCTACAATAAAGGAAGTATTCCATCAATGGAAAACACTCATTAGAGTCTCTTGCCTTAGGAAATGGCTGTTAGATAACTGGTGTTGTTTTGGTACAGCACTTTGACTCTAATTAACAGGTTATTTGCTTTGAAATTTACTTACTTTTATGTAACATAATTTTCAGAAATTTGAGACAGAAGTGATTAATATTTTAACACCAAATCTACATAAAGGTTTAAGAATGTTTCACCACATGCAGAGAGTACAATTTTGAAAATGTAATTTATTTATGGAGTTGCATATTAGCACACTTCATAAATGTGTTAAATATTACTCTTTCTTAGGAAGGTATCTGATGAATATAAACAAAAATTGTAAGCATTTTAAATATTGATCTCTCATAGTTACATAGTATTAGTTATATTTATAATTGGAAAATTAATACTTTTAGAAATAAACTCTATCTGTTCTTCATGTAAATAGAAAAATTTTCAAATGTTTTTAGTAAAGATATTGTTACACTCTGATTATTAATTTCTTTTACATTCAGGTCTTGCTTTCCTAGCAAGCTCAGCCTTGTTTGGCCTTTTTGGACTGTACAAATATGATAGTGTGGTAATGAAAAGCACTGAGAGTCTGGTCCAGCCTGTAAAGAAAGTAAAAGAAAAAGAAGAAAAAGTTTAATTTCTACCTGGTTTCTTCATTGAGTAAGAATTGTACATTTTCCCATTTTCAATGGAATATCATATTGAAACAATATCATTAAAAAATAGTGAACACTTACATTAAAAATGTTTCATATATTCCCACAAGTTTTATTACGAGCATAATAATATAATGTGTTAAAATTATTGAAGATATTATGAAAAATGCATTTTTATTACTCTTAAAAGATATTGTAGGTCTTCTTTTTCTATTCTTTTCTTGACAATAGATTATTTTCTCTATAATCTATCCCGACTACAGTTTCCCCTCCCTCAATCTTCCTAGTTCCTTCCACCTCTTCTCCCCTCCACATGAACTCCATTTCTGTCTCTCATTAGAAAAGAGCAGGGAGATAACAACCAAACATGACAAAATAAAATGTAATAAGATAAAAGAAAAGCCATCACATCAATCCTGGGCAAGGCAATCCAACAGTAGGGAAAGAGACCCCAAGATCAGGCACAAGAATTAGAGATCCATTCCTTCAGACACTCAGAGGTCCCATAAAATATTAAGCTGAAATTTAGATAGATGTTTCCTGTCCTGACAGCCTGGTCCAAATACCCAACTAAGAAGCTGAATATTACTTATGAATTCTCAGCCAATAGCACAGGCTTATTACTAACTAGCTCTTACATTTTAAGTTAGCCTATATTCCTTATATATGCTCTGTCATGTGGCAGTACCTTTATTAGGATGGCATATTCATGTCCTCAGCCCTCTGCATCTGGCTGGCAACTCCCGACTTTGCCCTTCTTCCCATCATTCTTAGTTTGGTTGCCACTTTTATACTTCCTTCCTGGATACTGAACAATCAATGTTTAATTAAACCAATCCAAGTGACAGCTTTTCACAGTACATACTAGGATTATTCCACAGAATTTCCCCTTTTTGTCTAATTAAAAGAAAGATTTCAATTTTAACCTATTAAGTTTATATACAACAAAAATGTTATTAAGTAACAATTACAATTATAATATCGTCAGTCCACTGGACAAATTCTGTTCTATTTCCCCTTCCCAGGATGACCCCTGTGTACCCTGACCCTAGATCCTTCCTCTATACATAGCCTCTCTGGTGGTTGGAATGAAAATGGCCCAAAAAGGCTCATAGAGAAGTGGCAATAGTAGGAGCGGTGGCCTTGTTGGCGTCATTGTGGTGTTGTTGGAGGAAGTGTGTCACTGGGGGTAGGGTTTGAGGTTTCAGATGCTCAGTCCCGGTCTAGTGTCACTCTCTCTTCCTGCTGCCTGCTGATCAGGATGTAGAACTCTCAGCTACCTCTCCAGGACCACGTTTGCCTACAAATCACCATGCTTCCTGCATGAGGATAATGGAGTAGACCTCTTAACTGTAAGCCAGCCCCAATTAAATGCTTCTCCATGTAGGACTTGCCATGGTCTCTTCACAACAATGGAAATCCTAGCAAAGACAGCCTCTCTGGGTCTACAGATGGTAGGTTGGTTAACACTTATTCAATGGCTAATATTCACATGTATGTGAAAATATGCCATATTTATCTTTCTGGATCTAGGTTATCTCACTCAGGATGATTGGTTTAGCTCTATCCATTTGCCTACAAATTTCATGTTGTCATTTTTTTTTTGTTATTTATTATATTTGTGTTTTAATTTTACATATCAGCCATGGGTTCCCCTGTCCTCTCCATTCCTGTCCCCACCCCAATCTTCCCCCCAGTGCCTCCCCTCCATTCCCATCTCCTCCAGGGCCAAGACTCCCCTGGGGATTCATTTTAACCTGGGGGATTCAGTAGAGGCAGGTCCAGTCCCCTCCTTCCAGACTGAGCAAAGTGTCCCTGTGTAAGCCCAAGGTTCCAAACAGCCAGCTCATGCACTAAGGACAGGTCCCAGTCCCGTGCCTGGGTGCCTCCCAAACAGTTCAAGCTATTCAGTTATCTCACTTAACCAGAGGGCCTGATCCCACTGGGGGCTCCACAGCCTTTGGTTCATAATCTATGTGCTTCCATTCATTTGGCTATTTGTCCCTGTGCTCTTCCAATCTTGGTCTCAACAATTCACACTCTTACAGTCCCTCCACTTTCTCGACAATTTCTGGACTCCTGAAGCTCTATCTGGGGCCTGGCTGAGGATCTCTGCATCCACTTCCATCAGTTACTGGATGAGAGTTCCAGCACGACAGTTAGGGAGTTTGGATATCTGATCACCAGACCAGGTCAGATCATGCTTTCTCTTGACCATTGCCAGCAGTCTACAGAGGATGTATCATTGTGGATTTCTGGGGACCTCTCTGGAACTCTGCCTATTCCTGTTCTCATGTGGTCATCATTTATCATGGTCTGTTGTTCCTTGTTCTCCCTTTTTGTTCTTGATCCAGCTGGGACCTCCTGCTTCCCTAAGTTTTCTTTCCCTCAAACCTTGCCCTTCATTACTCCCACTGTCGTCCAGGTTGTTCATGTAGACCTCATCCATTTCTCTGTCATTGGGTTATCTTTTGTAGGGTACCATTTTCTAGGTAGCCTCCCTGGAGTTGTGTAGCAGTCTAGTCATCTTTGTTTTACATCTAGTATCCTCCTATGAGTAAGTTCGTACCATGTTTGTCTTCTGAGTCTGGGTTACCTCACTCTGGATGACTTTTTGTAGATCCATCCATTTGCCTGCAAACCTCATGATGTCATTGTTTTTCTCTGCTGAGTAGTACTCCATTGTGTATATGTAACATATTTTCTTTATCCATTCTTCAGTGGAAGGGCATCTAGGTTTCTGGGTATTACAAACGATACTTTTTTGTTGTTGTTGTTGTTGGTTTTTCTTTTCTTTTTTCTTTTTTTTTTTTTTGAGCTGAGTGAGGATCGAACCCAGGGTCTTGTGATTGCTAGGCAAGTGCTCTACTACTGAAGTAAATCCTCAACCACAAAAAATACTTATATGAACATAGCTGAGCAAATGCCCTTGTGGTATATTTGAGCAGTCCTTGGGTATATGCCCAGAGTGCTACAGCTGGGTCTTGGGGTAGATGGATTCCCAATTTTCTAAGGAAGAGCCATATTGATTTCCAAAGTGGCTGTACAAGCTTGCATTCCCACCAGCACTGGAGGAAAGTTCCCCTTGCTCCACATCCTGTCCAGCATAAGCTGTCTTCTGTGTTTTGGATCTTAGCCATTCTGGCAGGTGTAAGGTGGTATCTCAGAGTTGTTTTGATTTGCATTTCCAGGATAATTAGGGATGTTGAGCAATTTCTTAAATGTCTTTCAGCCATTTGAACATCCTCTGTGAAGAATTCTCTACTTAGTTCTATAGCCCATTTCTTAATTAGACTGTTGGGCATATTGATGTCTAATTTCTTAAGTTCTTTATATATTCTGGATGTCAGCCCTCTGTCAGATGTGGGGTTGGTGAAGACCTTTTGCCATTCTGTAGGCTATTGCTTTGTCTTGTTGACTGTGTCCTTTGCTCTACAAAAGCTTCTCAGTTTCAACAGGTCCCATTGATTGATTGTTTCTCTCTGTGTCTGTGCTACTCATGTTAATTTTAGAAAGTGATCTCCGGTGACAATGCGTTCAAGAATACTTCCTACTTTCTCTTCTATCAAGTTCAGAGTAGCTGGATTTATGTTGAGGTCTTTGATCCACTTGGATTTAAGTTTTGTGCATGGTGACAGATATGGATCTATGTGCAGTCTTCTACACATTGACATCCAGTTATGCCAGCACCATTTGTTGAAGATGCTTTCTTTTTTCCATTGTACACTTTTGGCTTCTTTGTCAAAAATTATATGTTCATATGTGTGTGGGTTAATGTCGCAGTCTTCAATTCGATTCCATTGGTCCACGTGTTGGTTTTTATGCCTGTACCAAGCTATTTATATTTTGGTGGCTCTATAGTAGAGCTTGAAGTTGGGGATTGTGATGCCTCTACATCACAATCCTGTTTTATTGTACAGGATTCTTTTGGCTATCCTGGGTTTTTTTGTTTTTCCATAAGAAGTTGAATATTACTCTTTCCAGGTCTGTGAAGAATTGTGTTGGTAATTTGATGGGGATTGTGTTGAATCTGTAGATTGCTTTTGGTAAGATCACCATTTTTACTATTTTAATCCTGCCTATCTATGAGCATGGGAGATCTTTCCATTTTCTGACATCTTCTTTAATTTCTTTTTTCAAGGACTTAAAGTTCTTGTCATATAGGTCCTTCACATGCATAGTTAGAGTAACCCCAAGGTATTTTATATCATTTGTGGCTATTGTAAAGGGTGATATATCTCTGATTTCCTTCTCAGCCTGCTTGTCTATTGTATATAGGAGGGCTAATGATTTTTTTGAGTTGATGTTGTATCCTGCTGTGTTGCTGAAGGTGTTTATAATCTGTATCATTTCCTTAGTTGAAATTTTGGGGTCACTCATGTATACTATCATGTCATCTGCAAATAGGGAAAGCTTGACTTCTTCCTTTCCAATTTGTATCCCCTTAATCTCCTTATGTTGTCTTATTGCTCTGGCTAGAACTTCAAGTACTATATTGAATAAATATGGGGAGAGGGGACAGCCTTGCCTTGTTCCTGATTTTAGTGGTATTTTTTTGAGTTTCACTCCATTTAATTGATGTTGGTGGTTGGCTTGCTGTAGATTGCCTTTATTATGTTTAGGTATATTCCCTGTGTTCCTGATCACTCCAAGACCTTTATCATGAACGGGTGTTGGATTTTGTCAAATGCCTTTTCTGTGTCTAATGAGATGATCATGTTGTTTTTTTTTTCCCTTTGAGTTTGTTTATATGGTGTATTACATTGACAGACTTTCCTATGTTGAAACATCCTTGCATCCCTGGATGAAGCCTACTTAATCATGATGGATAATTGTTTTGATGTGTTCTTGGAGTCTGTTTGCCAGAATTTTATTGAGTATTTTTGCATCAATGTTCATGAGGGAGATCGGTCTGTAGTTCTCTTTCTTTGTTGCATCTTTGTTTGGTTTAGGAATCAGGGTAATTATAGCCTCATAGAAGGAGTTTGGTAATATTCCTTCTGCTTCTATTGTGTGGAACAATTTAAAGAGTATTGGTACTAAGTCTTCTTTGAAGATCTGATAGAATTCTGCACTGAAACAATCTGGTCCTGGGCTTTTTTTTTTTTTTTCCTCACTCAGCTCAAAACAGCAACAACAACAACAACAACAACAACAACAACAACAAAGTATTGTTTGTAATACCCAGAACCCAGAAACTACCTAGATGCCCTTCAACTGAAGAATGGATAAAGAAAATATGGTACATATACACAATGGAGTACTACTCAGAAGAGAAAAACAATGTTTTCTCCTGCTTCTTCCATTCTGTGATGTTCAGGTGTAGCTGTTGGAGAAGTGCTAGGTTCTGGTGATTCTGTATTGCTCTTTATTTTGTTGTATGTACTTCTGCCTTGACGTCTGCCCATCTCCTCATGGATTTGTTCTTGGTCTTATCAGTGTACTTGGTCCAGAAAGAACTAACAGATTTAGGGAGCCTCTCTCTGGTCCAGATGGAAGCTCTGGGCTGGATGGGAGCTCTGGTCCAGATGAGAGTGCTGGTCTGTCTTCCTATATTACTTGATCTTTTTCCTTTGCAGCTTTTCATAGTCTGTCTTTGTTCTGGTTTTTTATGTGCTGAGGGGACTTTCCTTTCTGGTTCAATATCTTTGGTGTTCTATATGCTTTTGTACCTTTATAAGCACCTCTTTCTTTAGATTAGGAAATTTTTTCTTCTATGATTTTCTTGCAAACACTTTCTGGACCTTTGAGCTAGGTTTTTCCTCCTTCACCTATACCTATATTTATTAGATTTCTCTTTTCATTGTATCCCAGATTTCCCCGTTATTTTGCGTCAGGATTTTTTTTAGATTTATCATTTTCATTGGCCTATGTTTCAGTTTCTTTTATTGTATCATAAACACCTGAGATTCTCTCTCCCATCTGTTGTGTTATATTTGCAAAGACTGCCTCTGTAGTTTCGTTTTGAAGTCTATCATTTTTCAATCTAGAATTCCTTCAGTGTGGAGTTTCTTTGTTGAAGAATTCAAATTCTTGGTCTAAACAGTTTTATTCATTACCTTCCACTGTTTCTATTTTTCTGGGTTTCTTTTATGGATGTATTCATTTCCTGTTTTATTCACATTCAGAAGGCTGTTTTAATGTCTTTTTCTTATGCTACAGCTGTGTTGGGAGATTAAGGGGCCTCTGTGGTAGGATCGCTAGGCTATAGTGGATACATACTAGTCTTGCTATTATTGTTTGTGTTCTCATGCTGGCATATAGAAACCCAGTATTGGGATGAATATAGATCTAGTGGCTTGTTTCTGGATCTGTCTTCATCAGGTGTGATTTTGCTCTGTGGTTTCCTTTTCTACTCTAGGTTTTCAGAGGGTATGATGCCTGTGTGTTGTCTGGTGGGAAATTGCCTTTGAACCTGATAGTTAACACCAGTTGTTTTGTCAGGTAAAATTTGTTGCTGAATATGACCCTAAGTAATGGGGATAGGCTAGGTGTGTGAGGGGATTCACACAGGAGGGATGAGAACAGAATGTTCAACCAAGATCTGTTTATTTTGTCTCCTTGGAATGGTGGGAAGACAGCAAAGAGAGGCTACCCCACAGGTTCTTATATAGCTCTGGGGATGAACCAGACAGGTGGGCTCTAAAGAAATAGGAAGAGAAGAGAAAATCTAGAGACACCCTACTTGATTTCTTGGTAGGAGTGGTGTATGAGTTAGTAGGGAGGGCTAGCTAGAGCTGGGGCCTTGGAAAAAGAAACAAGTGGGGATCTGGAGGTAGCAGGTGAAAGTCTGTGGGATCCACAGGGAGATATGAGCAGAGGAGGAAGGAAGGCTGGTGGAGGTGTTCTGTTGTAGAGACAGGGACGAAACTGGGGAATTAGGTTTGGAGGAGAAAGGGGAGTGGTAAAGATCTTCAGTGTACATACCTCTTTCCTTGGCCTGCTCAGCTGGGGTGTGCACAGGGAAAGACTTCTGGTGTTAGAGGCTGGGATACTGAGATGAGTTGGGGAAGGAAGGCTGGAGGAGGAGAAGGTCTTGGTGATCTGTTGTGGATGGAGTCAGAAAGGAAAGGGAGATTGCAGCAGGTTTTTGGT